>NC_044919.1:23855706-23960775 GCF_003576645.1 Ipomoea triloba | reverse complement strand
TTTTTTTTTTTTTTTTTAAAAAAAAATTTTTTTAAAACCCCCCCCCCCCCCAATTTTCTCTTTTCTAATCATACTTACAAAAACTCCTCAATAACCGCGAAATAACTCCACTACTAAGGATGCTCTAACTCCAGGAGTCTTGAAATTTGGCAAGATTCAGATTGAAGCCTTGAAGTTCAACTTCAGAACCCTCTTCAACACTTGCAGAGTGACCGAAGGAGCATTCTTGGACTCGCCGAGAAAGATGAGGCCTAAAGCGCTCTCGTCGTCGCCGAAAAATTGCAAGAAGATATGGTAACTCACCGGAGAAAAAGAAAGAGGTGTGAAATGACTAAAATGCCTTCATTATTTTAGGGTTTAGGAGTTTCTAGTGAGATTTGACTAACAATTTGACCGGAATGACCAAAATTGATAAAAATTACATAGTTAAGGTACGAAATTAACAATTTACTCAACAAAATTTTACAAATGAACCAACCGAAGAAGAGTTGGTTGGAAAAAAAGAGGAAGATCCAATCAGTATACAACGTACGCTAAAGAACTGAAGAATGTTCTGGTTCTCAAACTAAACTAAACTAAAATTTATTACAAATGTTAAATGCAAACACAAACTGAATGTGATTTTGGATCAATGTTCACAATGCAAAGTAAACTCTAGTCTATAGTATAATTTTCCAACTAGGCCTCTGAAGTTATTTTAAAATTATTCCAATTCCTATCCAACCTATTTTTCTCCCCAATTAATAAGCACTTAGCTATAAATGTTTACCAAACAACGGAATAGGCTATTACTGGAAATGCTATGCCATTCCCTACCTATTCCGTGAACCAAACATCCCGTAAAACTAATTTAAAAAGAGACCTTATGATGAATTCAATTGTGTAACTTCTTCAGATGAAAATTTTAAGACATTTTTTTCCATCATGTTCGTATACTTTTTGAAATGAACTCCAATACTCCTCTCTGAGCCAAGCAACTACAAAATTAGCTAAAATACATGGTGAAAGCAATTCAAAAGTATCTAACACAATGGCCAAAAATAGATATCTGAAAAGACATCTGTACAATATCTTTAATTTATAAATATATAAAAAAATATATAATATCTCCGTTAATACAACATCAAAATTCAAAACAGACATCTATCTGAGAGCCCCTCCTGCCCTGCGCATTATTGTTTGCGTCCTGCTTTAGTGGTTTCCTTTTCTTGAGCTACCTTGAGAACACCATTATCTACCAATGGCTGCATCTCTTCCTTGATCAACTCCCGTACAGCAGGATCCGAGGTTTCCCACAGCGCACTTACCACCTTCGAACTGAAAACATGGCGCAATGAGTACAAGCTTGCCTTGAAAAACAACAAAACGAAGTTGGAGAATATAAAATAGAGCGGGGTATCAATCAAATACCTGTGGCCTTGCACCCACGTTGCACATTTTCCTTTTAAAGCGTTCTCGTATAACTTACAAGCGAAGGCAGGGCACTCTAGGACCAGTTTTCTTATAGTCCTACTAGAATGGTACTGTTCAAGGAGATGCTCCTCTTCTGACTCTTCTAATTTAGGCTGTGAAGCGAGGGATGCTATAGCTCCGTGCAAGGCACCCAACTTTTCATCCAGAGTGGGATGGAGAATTCCATCAGCACCTCCAGATGCAACCTACATCCATTCACCATATCAGATCAAAACAATGAAGCCCAACAGCAGGACAACTGTAAAAGACGCAAACATTTAGGCTCTAGCAGAGCCTTTGCCTAAGAGAAAGTAAACAACGTCAAACTGAAACCTACATTGAAAGATAACTAAAATAGAAGACCAAGAGGCCGATTCAGGAATTGGTTAACTCAGTACAGTGCAATAGTATGTCTTCTGGTCAATAGTTCAAGTATGTCAACTGCATTGCACTTATTTCCTTCACTTTTTGTTCTGGGAGTGGGGGCCTAAGTCTACTGAGCAGTATAGATACTTTCTGTTGTTTTTGGGAATTTCATGCATTCAGATGGCTATCACATTCTTGGATACAGAAATTTCCTTTTCCATTGTGCATCAAAGTTGAGAGAGTAGACTACAATCAACACCAAGAAGTTTCTCTTTCCATACTGACTTTGAAGATGGGTATTGCAGTTGAACCACCCATCAGCCATTTCGATAAGATATTTAGGAATATAATTTAGCAGGAAAAGGCCAAAACGTTACTTCTAATAAAGGGAAACTGGAAGCGGACTATAGAGAACTCTGAATCATTTTTTGTGTGACAACTACAAATAGTTTTTTATTCAGATGTGTAAAATAGAGCATCCTCAGAGTATTATAAATACCTCAAATATGACATCTTTACCAAAATTGGATCTAAGTAATTCTCCTGTCATCTCCAAGCACACATTGATGAGTTTCTGCAACAAATAATAAGTTAATCAACATATATCTATATGTTTGTGGTTTAGTGAGACAAATTATATAATTGTTATATATATATATATATATATATAAAGATGTACACCTGAATATATGCATGGAAATGAAGGCAAGATACCAACCTCAGCAAGTCCACTATCAACCAACAACTCTTGCCTCCTCCTTAAAGGATCTTTTTTCCCACCCTCATTTAAATGTTGAACTTTTGGTGGACTTTTAGTTTTATCAGAGTTGGCCACACCTGCATCAATTTCATCTTCTTCATCTACACCCAAAGGCTCTGCTTCATCCACCTCTGACGGTCCCTGTTTCCATGAAAGAGAAATTTGTAAACCTTCAAGACAGAAGCAACTTGTTCTAGAAGCTCTTGGTTAAAGGTGGAGAACTTGCCCTGAGGAGTGAAGGAATTGATAAATTCATTGAGTCCAAATCATCTGGACTAAAATAGCGAGAACAGAGGGGATGAAGTAGCTGCAACAGTGGTCGCCTTGCATTCTGTAATCACACAAAAGGAGAACAATGGACATGTAGGCAGGTTAACAATGATTATGACAGTATTGTTTATAGCCTGTTTGTATATAGTTTAATATATGTGAAGCAATCACCAGAAGTAATATATTCCTAAAATGTAATTCATTATCCATGTTTTCATAACAGAAACTGTTCTGGCAAAAGAATAGCAGTCCCTACAATATCCCTAACAGTTTTGAACTTTTGATAAAGATCACAAGTCAAGGAAGTTGCTTTTTATTCACTCTTTGTTTTTCTTATTTGTTTATTTGTCTGCAGAAATGTGATTTGGTGAACCTGTGACTGAATACCAAAAAAAAAAAAAAAATCATTTTCCTAAAGCTAATAACCATAATCAACCAGATGGAAAAATGAAGCATGAGAACATAGGCAAACCTGATCCAAAACAATTTCCTTCAGAATCCCCTCAAGCTCACGGATAATGATCTGAATATGAGAGTTCAATAGGGGCTTAAATTAATCAGTGGCAATCCTTTTCTAATAGAAAAACCCATGATGCAAAGGTGGTAGTGGCAAACCTTTGATAGAAGTTTCGTGTCATCAACAGTTGAAAGTATGCACACAAGCACCTGGTAAAAAAGAAATACTTAGCATCTCAAGAAAATGAAATAACATGGATGGGTAAGTACAGTGGAACCAGTAAGAAGTTAAAACTTGAAATTGTAGGCTACAAAATTAAAAAAAAAAAAAAAAAAAAAAAAGTTGACTTTACAAACTCCACAATAATCTCTTGGAAATTAATTAAAATTAAGGTAAATAGTACATCAACTAAATCATATACTCACCATACAACCATATTTATCATGAGCAATCTTCTCAATTTTGCCTTTCATACCTTTGATGATTTTCTTCCTATCCTAAAACCCAAAAATAGAGATTAAATAAATTAATAATTGAGTTGCATAATAAAAGCATAATGTACAAGTTAGAGAACACAAGATCAAGTCACTTCTAAAAGGAAAAAAAATGCCCACTGAAGTAGACCTTTGCACTCCCATGCTTGATACAAAGCATTGCAATCCTGGATCCATCCTTTGTGTGCATCATCCGGACAAGGTCTGCACTTGATAACTGTTGAATAACATCTGCAGCAGAAGACTTTTCAACAGATTTGATTTAGAAAACAGAACAGAACAAAACAAACGAACAAAAAACAAAACAAAACCAAAAAAAACAAAAAAGACAAATGGGGAAAAACGTTAGCAGCAGGCAAGATGCTCCTCAAAATGCTATTGACTTATAGAAGACTATATGAAAGGCATCTGGGGCACCTGATCAGTGATGCTTAAAAACTCCATCAGTGCCTTGTGTATGATAGAGTGGTCAAGGATTCCCTTCTCCAGAATAGGCTGAAGCACAGCTGTCATATGACGTAAGACTGAAGATTTTTGTAGCTGTAGCTTGGAAATGACATCTACAACCCTGGCAGAATTATTGGATATAAATGCATGCTGGATTAGGAACCACTCTCAACAAGAAATACGACATCCTCAATTCCTCATTGCATTTCGAATCAGATGCAGCTAAATCTTCAAACATTACATACCTTGTTTCCTTAACTGAGAGTAAATCCTTGAACATCTGAATTTCAGACGAATAGAGTTCCATTAGAAGAGCTTGCTTCTGAGCTGAATTTCCCAATTGATATGCATGCTCAATAACTGTTCCAGATCAGCAAACATTATTCTTAAATGAAGAAGACAAATGCTATAGGATTGTAAATCAGAAATTTTGATCATAAGACATCAGTGCCAAAAATCACAGGTTACAGTCCAACACATCAAATAGCTTGACCATTAAATTTAAAACACTAACAATCTTAAAGTCTATGTAATTCAAACAGGATTGTGTAATCATACCCAGCGAACCAACCATCTGACGAAGAAGAGAGGCAACATGCCCATGAAGAGACGAGATAAATTTTGCCAGCTGTTCTTTGGATGCTGCAAAGCAAATTAAGATTGTAATCATGACAAGTTCATAAAGTAGCATATGGGACTCATTCAAAACAAGAATTTGAAGTTAGCACAAGAAATTTGAACTTTTACATATTACCAGATAGAGAGTAAAATGGACAAAAAACTAAAAATAAAAGAAAAAGCAATTGAATGAAAATTACCATTGTCTAACATCTTTGTCACCAGATGGACTGAATATGTGTTGCAGGCAAGTGTAATAAAGTTAGGGCGGAGCTCTTGAAACACAGCATTCCTTTCCTCTACGGTGCAATGCTTTACACAAGTCTGAAGCCAATGAAAAGAACCAGAGTATATTAGTACTGACAAACAGACACTATTGTTGAAAGGCTTTGATATAGAAATGGAAGGGGGGGAAAACCTGGAGAACACGAGAAGAAACATGTGAGCTAGCAACTTCAGGGATTTTCCCTTGCATCTTGTTCAGAGCTTCAGTCACCAACCTTGATGAATGAAATATATTTAGAAAATGTAGATAACTAGATACACTTGAATAAGAAAAGTGATAACTGTATTAAAGCTAGATGCATAAACCATAAGTCATAATCATATACCTGGATCTATCTTCTTTCGAAATATTTCTCTGTCTCATCTTCTCCCATAATTTTGTAAGCTCCTATAAGAAAAGGAAGTAAATAAATGAATTTGATAGCATATTTCTAAAAACCAAGCAGTTTGGGCAAGCCTGGGAGAGGGACATATAGCTGTTTGCATTGCCTGCACAAACATCCCAAACATACAGCATAGAAGAACTTGAAGCTCAAGGTGATAGGTAGTTGGCTTGTTAATTTTAGCAAATATCACCAAATTGAAGTGCCAGAGTGACTAGTGAGAAGGTTTTTCATGACTACACAAAAAGATGGACAAGCAAAATCCCCTCTTAAGGTTCTAACAGTATAGGATCTAATACAAAATTGTCTATGCATGCTTAATAAATATCATGAGCTTCTTTAAGCCTAGTAGGTAAGACGGGTGAAAAGGAAAATAAAAACAAACACACATCACAAGCCATCTTGAAACAAAAGAGAGGGATGGTTAAAAGAAAGGTGAAAACACTATGGAAAAAGGACAAGCATTGTGCCCATAAAAAGTATAGCTTGAGGCTTCAATATATTATTGCAACTGCCAATTTGGAATGCATTGCCAATAAACAGTTTAAAATAGCTTCAAAGTCAAATTCTTTCTTTGTGCTTAAATAACAAAGGTATGCATTGCCAATAAACAGTTTAAAGTGGAAAAAGAAATACTTGTTCTAATGTATAATGCCTCTTCCTCTTCTTCTTCCTAGCTTCAGTTAGTTCCTGCAATAAAGAAACACAAAGAAGTATAAAATGTGCACATAACTCAAGGAAATTTCTACTTTCGTTAAAAGCTACCAATTAAAAGAACACAAATATCAACACCACAACGAGCTCAGCAAATAAACTATAAACTATGATATAATCCCAGGGATAAACCAAAAAAAAATAAAAAAATAAAAAATAAAAAAGGCAGAGCTGCACGAAGATAGGTCAGGTTCAGGGAACTGTGAACAACAACAACATGATAAATTGGGAGTATACAATCATACGAATAATCTCACAGAAGCCTCACCTTAGCGCGTAACCGGCTCTCCCGCTTCGATTCCGCATTGTCTGTCTGAGCTCGAGGCTTAGCTTCTTTTTGTTTCAGTTTCGCCCCTTGCTTGGACGATATGAAAGGCTTCTTCGGACCATCCTTCGGGTTGCCGGAAGCTGATTTCAGTTTCTTAGGATTCGATTTAGTAGCGTCTCCTTTCGGGTGGGAGACGTGTTTTCTCTTCTTCGATTGCTCTCCTTTCGCGGCCATTGCTGATGCAGCTCCAAGTTCGTTGCTCTCTGGAGGCAGGGTCGCGATTTTCGGGATTTTCTGCACTTGTGGGTTTTGCGAGGGTTTTAGTTCGTGGGTTGGGCTTTCAAACAAAGGATATTTCGGCTTACTTAAACCCACAAACAATACCAAAATTAAATAATTACGAGCCCAGTTAGAAAATTATCAATCATTATTGCATGGACCATGGTGGACCAAAAATAAAAAGTACATTATTTTTGTATTGTAGGTACATTATTTTTGTACTGTAGGTACATTATTTGATAGTATATCAAATAATGTACCTACAGTACAAAAATAATGTACCTTCAGTACAAAAATAATATAATTTTTATTTTTGGTCCACATAGCTGTGTGAAACATGGTCCATGCAATAATTTGCCGAAAATTATTGTGTGGACCACGTTTCAAAATATCGTCGTGAATATTATGAGTAAAAAAAAATAATGTACATTATTTTTTAAAATAATGTATATTTCGTGTTAGGATAATATACATTATGTGTTAAAATGATGTACATTACATGTTAGAATAATGAAACATCTGAGCTAATATAACGTACATTATGTTTTAAAATAATGTACATTATTCTTTAGAATAATGTACATTATGTTTTAGAATAATGATGTACATTAAGTGTTTAGAATAATGTACATTATGAGTTATTGTTGCAGTTGGCACGCGAAAATATGAAACTAAGCAAAACAACGTTGCTTTTAGACCGTGGTCCACACAGGTCCACACAGCTGTGTGGACCACGGTCCACGCAATAACCATCCGAAGGTATAAAAGCAATTGTTATACCATAGATCAGTGTTCATATTGCATTGTGAACTCTGATACAAAAATTATGTACCTTCAGTTAACACATTTTGTACCTACAGTTAAACAATTTTTGTATATGTAAAAAAATAAGTTGATAATTGCTAACACATAATATGGTAACTACAGTGACATAAACTTCAATTGCAGGTACAAAATGTGTCAACTACATATACAAAATCTAAAGGTTATTTTTGGATCAAGGTCTACACTGTAAAGTAGACCCTGGTCCATGGTATAATTTGTTGTATAAAAGGGCTTAGAATAAAAATGGGAATAATTTTTTTTTAGGAAAAAGGTCAAATAGACCCCCTAAACTTTACGCGAGAAATCAATTAGGCCCTCAAATTTTCAAATGTTGCAATTAAAAACACGAACTCTTCATTTTAAGACATCGACGCCCAATGTCTAGTTAGCTCCATGTAATCATCGGTAAAATCCTTCGTGGTAGCTGACTGAGTAATAATTAATATTTTTATTGCCACATAAGAAAAAGTTTAAAACAAAATTAAAAAGAAAAAATAGCAAAACCAATAAATTGAAAAGAATTAACAAAATACGAACAAGAAATGAAATGAAACGAAACCCGTCTCCTCCTCCCCCCCCCCTCCAAGCCTAACCCTAACACAAACACAAATTCTATTCCTCAATTGCGAACTCAGCATGTGTAATTAGCAAAGTGAAGGTGAACCATTGCAGCAAGACAAAGGTTAAGATTTACAGAGCTTGAAAACCATATTATTGGTAGTAGACGGTCATCTATTGTAGCCGTTCGAAGAATTCTTTTCATCAACAGGAGGGCCTGTAGCAGACTGAAGAATTTCTTCCACCACCAACGACGAGCAGAAGACACGTTATTATAGAGAGGTAATGACCTATCTCTTGTTGTAGGACTGAAGCTTTCCTATTACCAAACTTAAAAAGGATAGGGTTTTTACTTTTTAAGAACTAAAGTGTTTAGATAATTGCTAACAAACTATAATAACCTTGTTGAGATACAGGTTTTGTATATTTGAAAGTGGAGATATGAGTTTTGTATATTTGATAATGGAGATATGGGTATTTGCATATTTGATATTCTGACAGTGAATTTTTTCAACTGGGTGGTGTGAATTTGGAAGCTTTGTGATATGGGTTCCATATGTAGTTAATAATGGAGACAATTGGGTTGGTGTGGGTCACTTGAATACATTTTAGTTAATGTACTTGTATTACATTTCAACAATTATTTTGTTGTGGTCCCACATTGCACATGTTGTTTGTATGAAGTGTGTTGTGTACAGAATACTTAAATGTATGCTATGAGAAAGTAGTAATTTGATCTTTTTTTGTTCTAGATCTTAGGGTATAGCAAGCTAATAGATTTAGATAATATAATTACTACTAGATTTTTAGATTATAGCAGTAATTTGATACTTTTTGTTGTAAGTTTAGCATGTTGATTCTTCTTTGAAACGTCATTTTATTTAGAAACCCAATAAATGATTACATTTTCATTAGTTATGTACTGCTATTAAAATTATACATATAGTTGAATTCGTTATCAATTTTCTTAAATTTCTATTGATTAGCCTCTAAATATGTTGACCAGTGTACTACCTTCAACCTCTAAATTGTTCATTTGTTTGTGTTTTTTTTTTTTAAAGAATGCATTCCATTGTATAAATACGAATTCATCATGGTAGCAGCTTTGTCCAACAACCTGCAGGTATGAAATATGTAAATGGTGAGGTGGAAAAGGTTATGTTATACCTAGATTATTTGCCATATCAACACTTGCTGAAATATATTAAGGAGGACATGTATGGTAACATACTATCTCTATCATATAAATTACCACATGAACCAATGGAGAACCTACAAGTGCTAAACAATGATAGAAGTACACTTGACGTTATTCACTTGGCTTCTACGAATGGGGTAAAGTTAACATATTTGTGGAGCATGGTATAGATGATGCAGAGGTAATTCCAGGGTTGTCATTAGTCATTACCAGCACCTATAGATGAACCAATTGTTGGAGAGGTTGTATTAGAAGCTAAAGATGATCTGGGGTGGTTACACAACCAGAGAATGAAAAATGTTGTGATGATTTGGAAAAACAAGGTGATGAAGATCAGTTAGGTGGTGATGATTTGGAAGGGGAAGAAGATGAATACAATGATGATGATGATGATGAATGCATGGTTGAGGATGATTCTTGGTGCTGTTTCTAGGGTTATTAAAGGCATATTAGGGTATCAAAATACTTTTCCATGGACAATAATCAGTGACCAACAGAAGGTAAAAACAAAAATAACATATTTTAGCAATTTACTTGAACAACTATCTAACATATTGTGTTTGATATGTTTTGTAGGGTTTAAAACATGTGATTCAAGATTTGTTTCCTGACTCCGAGCACTGTAACTGTGTTTGACATGTGCATGCCAATTAGAGTAAGCTACACAAAGGAAAAGTATAGAAGAACACTTTTGGATGTGTGCCAATGCTACGACTGAAGCTCAATTCCATGAACAACTAAAATGTTTAGAAAAGATGGACAACACAACAGAAACTAACTTAGAAAGGTAAGCAATTACATATTTATGATTCATACAGGTTTTATGCAATAATTTAAAGTATACGTGTGTCTATGTGTGTTAAAGTACCCTCCAAGATTGTGGTGCAAGGCTTTCTTTAGAGTTAATTCCAGCAATGGTCCTCCGACTATTCTGATTTTCCAAAATTGGTCATCGCCTTTTAATTTGGACGAAAAAGACACTTGACTTTCAAATTTGTTCCAATAATGGTCATTCCGTTTAACTTCAGTTAGTTACACGTTAGGTTAGGGGCTAAAATTGTCTTTTCATTAGCTAGCATTCTTCTTCCTTAGTTCACTGCTAGGCTTCATCGAGGAGATGGTCGATTTGATTGTCTAGTGTGTTCATTAAACCGTAGCAAATACATTATTGTATTATTTTGTACGTGCGATGTTTTTTGTGGTGCTGGACATCCCTAATCTTAGTCCATAGAGGGATTCTTTTTGGCAAAGTAAGATAGCAGCTCAGAATTGTTCCTGGTGAGGATTATTAACCAAACATTTATATTGACATAAATTTGACAAATGTTTTGTTCAATTTTATGGACAGAATTTCAGTGTTGTAGAGTAGAAGATAGAAGAAAGAAAAGGCAAAAGATACAACAAATTGAAGGCAAAATGCTTCCCAAATGCAAACATAAAAAGCAACAACATTATCATGTGAAGAAATATGGTTGTGGGAAAAAGGATATGATGACCCCCAAAATCTTGTATCCTAACGCTTCTACAAAGCTTTCCTCTCATTTAATCTTTCTTTTATCTTCAATAAAAGAAATAAAGAAAGAAATCCACTAAAACTTGTACAGATGTTATTGCTTCACTTTGTTATCAGTGAGGAAGAATAAGGCTAGCTAATGAAAAGATCATTTTAGCCCCTAACCTAACGCCTAACTAATTGAAGTTAAACGGATGGATCATTATTGGAACAAATTTGAAAGTTAAGTGTCTTTTTCGTCCTATAAAAAGAAGAGGACCAATTTTGAAAAATCAAAATAGTCGTAGGACCATTGCTGAAATTAATTCCTCTTTTTAGGACAATTGTCAAGTGTGACATTGTAGATAACACTTTGTGTGAGGCTTTTAATGGCACTTTGGTGAAAGCAAGAGTGAAACTCATTACCCCTATGTTGGAAGACATACGAGTAGGGGTGATGAAGAGGATTGCAAAAAAAAAATAAAAAAAATAAAGGCTGTTGAAAGGTGGACAGGAAATTATGGACCACTGGTAATGAAGAATTTGACTGCAAATATAGGTTAAAGTATGGGGTGGAAGGTAAGTATAATTCTTCTTGAAATCAGATTCTGTAGTGATTATTTGTTGGATTTTAATTTACTCATCATAACGAAATTGGAACCAATGAACTTAGCCTTTCTGGCCAAATTGGGCAGGAGATTGATGGACAATGAAAATAGCTTATGGATATAGATATTCAAGCACAAATATGCAATCAACACAGCGGATTGTACTACTTGGAAGCCTAGGTCCAAGATGTCCAATGCGTGGAGAGGAATCCTAAAAGTTGTTCCATTACTCAAAAATGGAATCAGGAAGCATGTAAGGAATGATAAAGATACACTTTTCTGGTCAGATATCTAGTTAGAAAATAGACCTCTCAAGGAACTTGCTATTAGTCCCATTCCTTATGCAGAGAGTAACAGAAAGGTAGCAAGCTATTGGATACCAGGCAGGGATTGGTCATGGGACCAACTTAACTACCTTTTACCTGAGCAAAGTGTGCATAAACTCGCTGCGTTCATAGCACTTGACGAAACTGATATCTACTATTTTGTACAATAATTCACCCCTTATTTTAGTTGTTTTGATGCTTATTTTCTTTATCCTAGTGAAATTGAGAATTGTTTGTGTGTTTATATTGTCCCAAGGGTTGAATTATCCACAAGGAGCAGCAAAGGAAGAGTTTTGGAACATTTTGGACAAGTTTTGGAAGCAAAGGAAATTACCTAATCACAAAAGGAAACAAGAATAAGAATTGGAAAAGAATTGGAAGTTGCCTAATGGGCCAAAGCCCATCTGTCTCCTATTTATACTACAATTTTCTGTTATGTTAGGAGGTTCCCTTACAGAGTTCCCAACCCTAGTTAGTTTTAGTTTATTTTTCCACTTTTCTTTATATTTCCCTAGCATAGTTTAGATTAGTTTTATATTAGATTATTTAATCTCAAGCTTGGAATCACGGATTAAAGTTGGAATTGTTCTTCATTATCAGTAAAGTTTTCTCTTCTCTTTATATTCCTTGCAATGTATATGATGATTTATTATAGTTTTGCTTTGTTTACTTTTATTATGCATGAGTAGTTCGTTTATGGGTTTAGATTATGGATCTATTGCTAGTCTTGATGTTCAATTTGTGATTATTGCATAAAGGGATTAAATTATTTACCTAGGGTTTATGTTGAACTGGGGATTAATTTCTACTTGTTATTAATTGGTGGCCACAATTGATTGCTAGTTTAGGAGAGGGATTCACTACAACGAAAGTTGGGTAGAGACCTCGAACCTTACCAATTTCAACCTAATTTTTCCTACTATGAGAATAGGGGTAATTTGGGGGCTTACAATGCTTAGGTGTTCAAGACTATGATTGATGTATCACGAAAGTGGGGCAATCCTAGCCTAATTCTTGTTATTGATTACGAAAGTAGCTAACTTGAATTCTTGAGTGCATTGCCAATAAATCCCTTGGTTAATTATTTTTCCCTAATTTTGAGATTGTTAGAGCATCAAGATTGCAATACTCCTAATCTGACCCATTCTTTTATCATATAGTTTATTCCTTATTTAATTTGCATTATTTTATTTTGTTTCCATTCATTAATTTTAGTTTGCTTGGATTCTAGTGAATTCCAATACTTTAGTGCCTAGAATTTTATAATTCACACAAATACGTGCCATAGCCCCAATCCTCAGCGGAACGACATTTACACCCTCTTTTTACACTCACAATTATACTCATCAGAAACCGCATGGAATGGATCTGAATGGAAAGATACCATTGGATGGTCTAAGGAGTCTTCAGGAAGCTTCTCGGTCAGCTCAGCATACGGCATATCAACTGGTGGAAATGAAACAGTAGAGGTTGCCAAGTGAAACAATGTATGTAAACTTAAAATACCCAACCGTGTTCGCATATTTCCCTGGCTGGTGCAACATGGCATAATTATGACCAATCACAATAGGGTTAAACGTGGTTTATCCAATAATGATAAGTGTTGGCTTTGCACAGAGGCTGTGGAAGACGTCAAACATGTATTAAGAAATTGCCTTGAAGCTAAGGAGATATGGAAAATAATTCTTCCAGCAGCATACGAACGGACCAGACAACTACCTTTTGCCCTATGGTTAGAGCAAGGTATTTCAAACAGAGATAATGTGAGGAAGCCATCCAGCGATAGCACACTGTTCGCTATATCTATGTAGTGGATCTGGAAATGGAGGAATGAAGCAATATTCAATAATGCAGTAAAACCCCTCCAGTTTAAGATTTCCTGGATTAATGCCCAAGCAGAGGAAACACAGAAGGCATTCACCCGTGCTGAAGGTTGTCGCAACTCAGAGGATACACCGGCCTGGAAACAATTAATCTGGTCCAAACCACAAGATGGTTTCTTAAAGATTAATACGGATGGATCGGTTGACTTGAACTCATCCAAAGCTGGCGGAGGAGGCCTAATCCGCGATCATACTGGCAAATGGATACAAGGATTTGCTTACAATATTGGAATATGCCTACCTATAGAAGCTGAAGCTTGGGCCCTCCTCAAAGGTATTGATGCTGTGGGTTTAGTGGGAGTGAATGTGAAGGTGGTAAAACGAAGAGTCAAGACTCCCCGAGTGTCGTGTCTCTCAAGGATGGCGAATGGGAATCGAATTAGTGTGTTGACATTTAAGAGGTTGAAGGAAAAGAGTTATGGGAATGGCTAAGGGTAGGATTCAATTGTAAGAGAGTGGAAGGTTGATAATGGTTGTGATAAAAAGAATGTAAAGGAGGAGATCGGGGCCTTAGGATCCTCTATGCGGTCTTTCTTTGTATGGTTTTCGTGAGCAAATGATGTGGAATAGACTAGGGAGTTCGTGGCACTTCACCAAGTGACGTCACACTTTGGACTCCCACATCCTCATTCGGTTGGGGCATTTCATCGAACACATTGTCTACCACTCCTCTCAGACCTCATTCTTTCGAACTAAGGGCGGAGATGTGGGTGAGTTAGACTCGTGAGTGGCCGCTCTCGTGCACACACTCACTTTCTAAGGATTTGCTACCTAATGTGGCCACACTTAGGCACAAAACTTTAAGGAACATCATCCACACAAGTTCATCATCCAACAATCAAAAAGCTCACATTTAATCTAGCAATTTATATAAACATCCACATAGATTAACCTTGGGGCCACCAATCCCCTTTCTAATCTATTCTAACATGCTAAAGAAACAAGAAAAAGAAAGGAAAAATCAAAGAAACAAATATTAAATCAAGATTTGGAGAGAATAGTTACCACCCTCAAGAGGGGATTCTTTTACAATTTGTCTTTGAAAATCCAATCTTCATCCTTGCCCTTGAATCTAATCTAACCTAGAGAAAAAGGAATTTTCCCCCAAGAGGGGAGAAAACCCTCTACAATTTCTAGATCTAAACTATTCTATCTATGATATCTCCTCCTAGGTTTAGGGCAAAAAGGATTTATATAGGTGACAAAAGGGAACAAATTTCCCAAAATGGCCCTTGGCCCGACCACGCATGCCACCACGCGTGGTGGTGGGCGTGGATGGTTACTGGAAAGATTCCACGCCCAGCCACACGCGTGTGAGGCTGCGTGGGAAGATACTGCATTGCGGCTTCATTTGTCTTTTGCTCTATTTTAGCTTCAAATCCCTCTCCAACTTGTAAAATATCTAAAAACTCTTCCTAGGATTGATGTTAGAAGATTTTAATCACATCTGAGTTAAAATGCATGCAATTGTTAGGATCGGATGGCAAAACGTTACACTTCTAATCCATTTTGGACCCTTTTTAAGTACCATTCTTGGTGCTTATCAAAGTTTCCACACTTAGACCTTGATTGTCCTTAAGCAAGCATACTTTTCTAAACTCTAATCATATAAGCACCAAGAATAGTTCTTTTTCTCATTGTTGATTGATCTAGTGATGTGCGGGTGTTCGGAGTTGAGTGGGTGAAATTCCCTACACTATCTACCAAGACCACTAAACTCATGCCGACCAAATGTAAGAAATATGCTAAGGAAGCGGGGTCTCAAGATATGGATATAACATAAAAGTTTGTTCACACCTTTCAAGCATGCAAATTACAAAAGGGTTTCACCTTGTATTTTCTAGGGGCCTCCAGCCGATCTGACTAGTGGGAACGATGTGCATCCCTCGGCCAATTTCCAACCAAACGCCAAAGCCCCTTTACGCAATATAAGTGAGGGCAGGGATATGGACCGCTCATCGCCATGGCTTGGGTGATCACTCTATTTTCTCACTTCTTAGGATAACGTCATCAGGCGACCCGACTTCACATGGATCTCCATGTTTTTTCGAAGACAGTGCAATGGGTGCCTGAATCCTAGCGAAGCGGCTCACCTCCTCTCTATTTTTCTCATCTTTCAGGATCTCTTCGGGGTAACCGACTTCACATGGATCTCCATGCTTTTTCGAAGACGGTGCAATGGTTACCCCGTATCCAGACTAGATGGCTCACCTCTGTTTTTATCTCTAGGAGTGGCCTTTGCCTTTTTCTTTTCACCATATCAACCCCTCATGCCTTTTTTTAGGGAGTAGGGATTGTTTTCACTCTAAGCTCACTTAGGCTCACTTTTTGCCCCATGTCCTCTGCTAGGATTAATTCAATTTTCGGGCTTCGCAATTTTTATATCTTTCTAAAACTCAAAGGATTCACACTCCCACTTCGAGAGATCCTTGATTGAGGTCCAAACAAAATACAAGGTGAAGAACATGCAAGCACACATAAAAAAAAATTTCAATTTGGGTCAAGTTGTGCAAATTGGTGCAAAGTGAAACTTCCAAAGCATATTTAGAACATTCAATTTTTGGCACAAGGTTAGGAGCCTTCCTAGATAGTATTGACAATAACACGCCCTCTAGTTCCTATACCTTATCATTCAATCAATCAACTATTTCAAGAAGCATACACCCTTTCCACACTTAAAAGTAAACATCGTCCACGATGTTTCCATAAGGAACGGATGAAATAGGATATATGTTCAAAGGGTTCTACACACGCCCCTTTTCCACACTTAAAAGCGTGAACTGGGTTAAAATAATTCTAATAATCAGATCACATCCGACACAACAATGTCATGCAACTCTTCATGTGTGATACAAGGAAATATCGCAATCAAATCAATTAGGGCATCTAATAGGGATAAAAGAAATACTCACAAGGTGCATCCCTATTAGAATTTTGTGCAATCTGTACTTGCCCTTCAGAATTTGGTTAGAGCAAAGGTAAAGAAATAAGTAAAGAATTGAAATTATACCTTTCAAAATTTGTTTTCTTGGATGGTGGTGGGGTGGTCTCTGTTAGGAATATAGTGTAATTGTTTTGATGAACCAAATATGTATTTTAGACCCCCAATTTTATTTTGAGTCTAGCAACATTTTATGTCCAAAGTCAAAGCCTAGTCAAGGTTTAGCAACGACGATTTGAAATTTACAATAGAGTATAAAAATATTTTATACTTGTAAGTCATTTGCTTCCACTAAATAAAAATAGAAGAAGTGGAAAAATGATCGAGCACCGGAATATTCTTCGACGCTAAAGTCACAAGTTCAAAGCCTCGAATTAATTCTTTTAGAAGAATTAATTTATCAAGGAAGAGGATGACTAGCACAAGTCAAAATTGAAGAAGTCAAAATTGAATGAGTTCTCTCACAAATCAATTTTAAGGAAGAGGTTAACAGCTCAAATCAGGATGACCTCAATCAGGATGACATCGATCAGGATGACCTTGATCAGGATGACTTCAATCAATTGAAATCAGGATGAGTCTCGAATCAATTTGGTCAGGATGACATTGAATTCGAGAGGATAACACTGAAGAGGATGAGGTTGACATTACAAAATTGAAGAGGATGACATTCAAATCGAGAAAAGGAGGACTTCAATCAATTAAGCGAGAAGAGGCTGACTTTCCAGACATAGAAAGAAAATCAGGATGAGGATGACCTCAATTCCAAATCAAGATGAGGACGACTTCCAAATTAGGAAACAGGATGACCTCAATCCAATTTAGGATGAGGATGACTTCCGAATCTGGAAAGAAAATAAATGCATCAGCGAGAAGAAATTCAAAGGAGGTAAATCAAATACTTTATACTTGGAGCTGATTTAACTTACGAAAAAGTCAAGGATTTTTTCGGTGGAAATTATTTATAGCTCAAGCAAGAGTCACGGAGTGAATTATTGAAAAGAAGTGTTTGATTTGTCAAAATCAAAAGTGAACAAGTCAAATGTTCACACTACCAGAAGGTGCAAGAAGTCAAAATTGGAGGCTACAAATTACAAGGCCCATACTTGTCAGATTGATAGAAGACTTTTTGAAGGGATAAGCAAGCAAAATTCAAATTCATCTGACAGAGCCTACCAAAGACATTTAATGATGCAGATCAAGCTAGAAGAGCTATCAAATCAAGTGAACGTTCAAGTTTGAATTTTCACAACGGGCAAATAACTTTTTCAAGTTATAAAAGGAGACAGACTTGAGGGTGAAGATATGAACTTGTGAATAAACATATACACAACTGGTGAAAGAGCATACAATCGAGAAACACAAGTTCTTGAGCTACAAACGTGAAAATACAAGTCTGAGAAGAGAGAAGAAAAATATTTTCTTTGTGAAACCCATTTCTACTGTGTGTAGAAAATTGAGTGTAGCTTTGTGCGAGACACTCGGGAGTGTAGCTTTGTGCGAGACACTCGGAGGACTAAGTGTAGCTTTGTGCGAGACACTTGGTTGTAGGAGCGTAGCTGGGTGCGAGACGCTCGGGAACGTAGCTTTGTGCGAGACGTTCGGGTTGGAGTGTAGCTTTGTGCAAAACACTCGGAGAAGTGCTTGTGTAGCACTTGGAGTTTCACTATTGTATCTAGGTGATTGAAGATAGTGGAAACCTTCCTTGGAGTTAAATGAAGAAGTGGAGTAGGAGAATTACACCATCTCCGAACCACTATAAATCTCTCTGTCTCTTTACTTTACTTGCAGTAGCTTTACTTTTTGCAAACTGATCTAAGCTAACCCATTTACTATTCATTGCATATTTATCTTATCATCTGGGTTTGTGTGAAACTACTTTTGCATGCAAGACATTCTTATCCTGACACATCCTTTATCTTGCTATCTTAGCTTCACAACCCATTTTATACGTGTAATTCAAATTACACATCTGGGTTTGCATGATCCCACGTATGCATGTGCACCAAACTTCATACACTTATTATTTGATGTATTTTAAGTGTTTCTAACGCATTGCATGCAGATTACCTCTTCATATTTACGTTGATTATCTTATAGCACTTTACCGTATCGTTATTTCCGCTGTGCAATTCAAGTTGAATTTATTCACTTGAATTATCTCTGTTAAAGTGTTATAATATTTTGAATTGTTTGAAAAGTCTATTCACCCCCCCCTCTAGACTTTTCCCACCCTATCGGGACCAACAGTCTCTTCTTCTCCTTATTCGTGGGTTGGCTCCCACGAGCGCCACGTTTAACGTCTTTGGCTAGACGAAACGTGCAAAATAAGACAAAAACAGGAATATAACCACAAATATAAACAAAACAAAAACAGAAAGATTGTCCACAATCATAGTTTTGGAATTGTCAAACACAAATCATCATCATCATTTTTCTCTTTTTCTCCGGTGCCCTCCTCACGTTCTTTTGAGGTCCTTGATCTCCCTTGCAATCTCTTCCAATTTTTGCATCTGCTCCAAGTGCAGTTGATATTGGAAGTTCTGGAGGGATCTCCAATCGGTAACTGGGGTAAACCAACTTGGGATGTTGAAGCTCGCATGGTTGGAAGTTTGCTTCTCGGCTTGGGGTGGAGGTACGGACGGTCCAGGCTCACGGGGCGGTGGAGAGTACATTGAAGAGTCCAAAGGCGAATACATCTCATTTGAAGACGGGGAAAGGAATGACATCGGCGAGGGTGTAAATCCCGGAGATGTCATCGGCGTGTCGGAATGATCTCCTGCCATCTCATGATCTTCCCTCGTTCGCGCCAAATATCTCAAGTTAAGCTTTGCGACGTCCTCGGGAGATAGAGGAACAATGTGTGCTCCTTGTAGCTTATGTTCAAACCAATGCATTTTCATTTGGTGACCTAGAGAGACACACAGTCTCGTCACCAATGGGCCTATAAAGATCGCCCTCATCGACTCTTGCTGTTGTGCAACGAGCAAGTTCTTGCAGATTGAGCTCATGTTCACCGAATGGCCTGTGTCCATACTCCATAGCATGAATAGCTCCGCCTTGGAGACTCGGTCATAAGTCTCCGGCCTGCCTTCCCATGAGTGTGCAATTACCTTCCACAAGACTCTTAGATCCTCCCTTACAATTTGAGAAACTCTTACTCTCGACCCAACCCATTCAACTCCCGGCCTTGCGATCATCGACCAATATTTTCTTGGGGTGTCTCTATCTCCAAAATCGTGTCTCAGCCTTTGATACCAGTTCTTTGACTGGTCATCTTCCTCATAAAATCCTAAGAGAGCGCCCAAGCGATTGGCCGAAATGTGATAATCCTGGTTGAAAAGCCGAAATTTGATAGTCGGGCTGTAGAGGTCTCCGATCACTCCTTCCACATTCAGACTTGCGATGAACTCATGTACCAAGGGAATGAAGGTATCTTGCCTCCAGCTCAACATGTTATTCCAATAAGGTTCGTGGATTAACCTTTCCAGTCCATATTTACTTTCAAAATCTTCCAGAACTGTTAAATCAACGTACTTCCACTGCACGATGGGGAAGTTGAGCAGTTGTCTGTATCGACCCAACATAGTCGGTGTCATTAACAGGATTTGGTTTCCTGTAGGCACTTCAATGTAGGTAGTCTTTGCGTTTCTCGCGCTGTTTTCTTCCTTCGGTGCTTTTCCTTTTTGGAGTCTCCGAACTATTTGTTGTGCAAGTTCATTTGGAGAAGACATTCTTCCTATAATTATAGACAAGCAAAACACCATACAAGGAAAAACATTTTCCACTTTAAACATGATTGTGAACAATATTGCACATTTTAAAGAAAAGATCATAAAAATTCATTGCATGTAACATCATTTTGGGTATTTATCAACAATTCTATCATACACATGCAATGATTAGTTCATTCTACTCCATACTCAACTCATAGTCAAAAAGGTCAACAAATGGTCAACTTCATCTTCTTCCTCTAGACTAGCTTGAGGTTGAAAAATGGATAAAACATGGAAGTTCAAATTGGACCAAACAACATGTGGGATATGGTAATATGGCACCTAAAGAGTAGGAAAGTCATAATCTTTACCAACCATACCTTATATATCATCATAGATCTCACCATGTCAAGAAATCATTCAAAGCAATTTGGTTTTGAAATCTAGATATCTATGAGAGGAAAAACATGGAATACTAGCTTTGTATGGGCAATGTAAGCTACATATAAGTTTAAGAAACCATATTATAGCAAGATTTTGCAAGAAGAGCTTCTATCAACAAAAACCCATACATATGCTTCATGGAGATTTAAAAGTCTAGCATTCAAGCACTTAAAAAGCAAAAGATGAAGAAATTTACCTTGAGAAGCTTTTGAAAGAAGAAAAAGAGTAGAAGATCTTGCAAGGAAATGCCTTTCGATGGAGTATTTTTTAGCTCAAGAATGATATTAGCTCGTGGTAGTGAAGAAATGGGGTAGGGAAGGGTTTTAAACAACTTCGCGCGAAAATTCCGCGAAAAATCTGGTGCCCGTCCACGCACGCTCACACGCGTGGTGGTGGGCGTGGCAGCTTACTGGTCTGTTCCCACGCCTGCTCACACGCGTGGCAGCTCTCTGGAAATGTTCCACGCCTGACTACACGCATGGTAGTAGGCGTGGAAGGCGTGATGTGTAAAATTTTACCTAGATTTTCCTTCCTTCCTTTGCTAATGATGATGATTGTTGATCGATTGCGGGAAATTTGTAACTCTCGGGTTGATGATCTGTACTTGTTAGCTCAACCGAGGTTATAGAAACATTATTGAAATAACGAAAAAAAGAAGAGTATGCTACGAATAAATAAGAAAAACTTAAAGAAATAAAAGATAACATTGGGACTGCCTCCCAAGTGCGCCTTGGTTTAACGTCTCCGGCCAGACGTAGTGTGGCCTATCCTTCAAGGCACACAGATTTAGGGACCCGACCAAGCGTCCCGTGAACTTTAGCTTCAAGGTATGTCCCCAGATGGGTAACATCCTTGAATTTGAAGGTAAAGAAGGGGAAAATGTAATTTCTTGATAAATAAGTGCGAGGTGCTACCCAAAACAGTTGAAAGATAGCATGCCCCTCTTCTCCTCTCCTTCCATGTATTCCACCTCTCAAAAATTGATCGTTAAACACTTCCCAATAAGCACACTCACCACTATCTATCTCTCGTTAAGTGTCTACACCATTTTCAGGAACATCAAATTCGCAGAACTCACTTTCACAAGAATAAAAAGATTGGATATCATCCTCTCTCCCCAAATCATTACAAGATTGCAAGGAATCATACTCCCGTGAGTAAAAAGTTTCTTCATCACGATTATCATTATAAATTGTAAAGGAGTTATCCTCACTAACATCATAAGAATTTCCATTTAGAGTTGGAGTAAGAGTCTTACCTTGTGTGGGTTTTTCGTTTTCCCACACTATTTCGATGTGATCCTCGTCCTCACTCTCAATCTCTTCCCATCGTGGTATGTTCAACTCAGGAGTTGAAACTTCTTGGAGCACCGGGGCATCAAATTCTGTGCATTCTTTTACACTCACCTCTCCATCGTCAATTGTTTTGTCCATCTTGTCACTCTCTTGTGGGTCGGCTCCCATTGTCGGGTGGTCCATTGGTAGCATTCTCTTCATAATCTCTTCCGACATTGATAGCATTTTAGCCTCAATTTCGTCGAGTGGAAGTCCTTCCTCGCGAAGAGTAACAATATTCTTTTTCATTTCGCTTCTTATCTCATTTTTGAGATTGATGGTATGTTCCTTGGCCATTTGTATGAATGTTTCTACTTTGTTCTTTAAGATTTGAATTTCATCATTGACCGGTGGAAGGTACTCATAAGATGGTATTGGTTGGGTGAAATTTTGAGCATAAGGTGGTTTCCCATAGAAATATCTATCATTTTGTTGTGGTGGGGGTAAATAGCTAGTATTGGTGTAAGAATTAGAATACCAATGTCTCTCAGGTTGATGGTTTGATGGAGGGTTACAATGGAGTGGAGATTTAACGGGTGAAGGAATTGTGGCCTTTAATGCCGGTTCACAACTTGGATCAATCTCCTTCATGACTTGAATAAGTCGGTTGTTAATATTCTCCGCTATTGAACTAAGGGATTCCTCTCCATTTTGGTATGTAGGTTTCTCAATTCTCTCATAATTAAGCATAGAGGATATAACATAAGGATATGAGTCGTAATTAGGATAAATGAAAGTGTTTGGGTAAGGTGGGTACGTATGTGGTGGGTACACATAAGGATTGGGATAGTATCTCGGGTATTGTTCATAGGTTTGAGGTGGAATGTTTGTTGTATAAGGTCTTCCATGGTATGGGTAACCATGGGAATACGGATAAGCACTCATTTGTAAGCTTCAACTGGTTAGTAGTAGAAAATTTCCTGCGCAAGCTTGACAAACAACAAATATTTCGCAACTATAAGTAGTTGCAAGTGAGTAGTAAAATTTTCAAGGATAATATGCTCACTTTTTCAATCAAATGATCAAAAATAAAATAAACAAAAAGAAAGAAAGCAATTCAGGAACTCTTTACAATTATACTTCAAAGATGTCAACACAATTCGAAACCGTTTGCCATCCCCGGCAACGACGTCATTTTTTATGCTGTGGGTTTAGTGGGAGTGAATGTGAAGGTGGTAAAACGAAGAGTCAAGACTCCCCGAGTGTCGTGTCTCTCAAGGATGGCGAATGGGAATCGAATTAGTGTGTTGGCATTTAAGAGGTTGAAGGGAAAGAGTTACGGGAATGGCTAAGGGTAGGATTCATTTGTAAGAGAGTGGAAGGTTGATAATGGTTGTGATAAAAAGAATGTAAAGACGGAGATTGGGGCCTTAGGATCCTCTATGTGGTCTTTCATTGTATGGTTTTCGTGAGCTAATGATGTGGAATAGACTAGGGAGTTCGTGGCACTTCACCAAGTGACGTCACACTTTGGACTCCCACATCCTCATTCGGTTGGGGCATTTCATCGAACACATTGTCTACCACTCCTCTCGGACCTCATTCTTTCGAACTAAGGGCGGAGATGTGGGTGAGTTAGACTCGTGAGTGGCCGCTCTCGCGCACACACTCACTTTCTAAGGATTTTCTACCTAATGTGGCCACACTTAGGCACAAAACTTTAAGGAACATCATCCAACAATCAAAAAGCTCACATTTAATCTAGCAATTTATATAAACATCCACATAGATTAACCTTGGGGCCACCAATTCCCTTTCTAATCTATTCTAACATGCTAAAGAAACAAGAAAAAGAAAGGAAAAATCAAAGAAACAAATATTAGATCAAGATTTGGAGAGAATAGTTACCACCTTCAAGAGGGGATTCTTTTACAATTTGTCTTTGAAAATCCAATCTTCATCGTTGCCCTTGAATCTAATCTAACCTAGAGAAAAAAGAATTTTCCCCCAAGAGGGGAGAAAACCCTCTACAATTTCTAGATCTAAACTATTCTATCTATGATATCTCCTCCTAGGTTTAGGGCAAAAGGGATTTATATAGGTGACAAAAGGGAACAAATTTCCCAAAATGGCCCTTGGCCCGACCACGCAGGCCACCACGCGTGGTGGTAGGTGTGGATGGTTACTGGAAAGATTCCACGCCCAGCCACACGCGTGTGAGGCTGCGTGGGAAGATACTGCATTGCGGCTTCATTTGTCTTTTGCTCTATTTTAGCCTCAAATCCCTCTCCAACCTGTAAAATATCTAAAAACTCTTCCTAGGATTGATGTTAGAAGATTTTAATCACATCTGAGTTAAAATGCATGCAATTGTTATGATCGGATGGCAAAACGTTACACTTCTAATCCATTTTGGACCCTTTTTAAGTACCATTCTTGGTGCTTATCAGGTATACAATTGGTTGCACTCATGGGTTTCCGGAAGATACAACTCGAGTGTGATGCAAAGGAAATTGTCGACCACCTTAACCGCAACTCACCCCCAATCACAGTGACTCACAACATCATAGAAGCATGCAAGAAAGAGCTCCACAGTTTCGAAGCTTGGCAGCTGAAGGCAATCATGCGCGAACAAAATAAAACAGCTGACTCCCTAGCAAAGATGGCTACTGGACTCCCCAAAGGCATGCACATACTTGAGACTCCACCAGACGAAATATTAGGCTTATTAGAAGATGACGCAGCAGGCTTGCCTCATTGGCGTAATTTGTATAATACTGATTGATGTAATATCGTTTTTTTGGGTGTTCCCCTCCGATAAATTAAAAAAAAAAGCTGTTGATTTTCATATTTATGTAATTTAAGCTGTTGTATTTTAAATTACTCATCATATTATGCAATTTAAGATGATGGATTTCACAGTGTTAAATATGCACTTAAATTATATCACTACACAATTCTCAATTGTTGCCTTGATTAATATCTCATGATCAGTTGATTTCAATGGAGATGATGGTTATGAAATTAAGAAAGGGAGACAACAATTCAAAAGTGAAACTTGCAAGTAGAAGTTGCTTATACTGGTCATGGGATCTTTCTGGTATACCATGTCTACTACAATCTATGTCATCTTCGATACCGGAAGGGACCTAGAGGAGTACATTGACTCCTGTTATTCAAAGGAAGTGTACCTAAAGACTTACGCACATGCACTTCAGCCAATGAATAGATAGTTATTCTTGCCAAAGACACAATCCAAGGAGATGCTTGCTCCAATACCAAAAAAGTGACAAGGAGACGAAAAAGAAAAAGAAATCGTGAGGCAAATGAAGCTTCACCTTATCGCGACCAATCCACTTCCACTACTAATACCACCGCCAGTGCTAAGAAAAGAGTATCAAAAGGGAAAAGAGATGCATTGTTCTTTGTGTAAGAACTCGGGCCATTATAAAACAAGATGTCCTAAAAGGAGTAGTCAACATGTTGCTACTAGAGTATGTGGTCCAACTTATTAAATGAATTGCTAATAATGATCTTTGTTGCAGGCTAGCCAATTAGGGGAAGGAGTTATTCACCGAGCACCAATGAATTGACATAGCACATTGTTGAATTTATAAAGTAGAATTTAGTAGTTGGTTTTTGGTACTATTTGCCAATAGATAGTGATGGGGGATAGACTAAGGCTCGGTACCAGGAGCTCGACGTAGGGACGACCGATGAAGAGGGAGAGAGGACTCGGAGGAAAGTATGATGATGAGACGTAGGTCGGCCGATGATCAGTCTGTCAATCGAGGGATCGATGAAGAGGTAACAAGGCAGCTGAAGATCTTAGACTTAGAGTCATTGAACATTGTTATTGAAACAACTAAATTACCATGGAGGAAATTACGACTTGAAGGAGTGAGAAAAGGATGGGTCGGTCCAGACTGACCTTGGGCAGGCCGAGGTAGGTAAGGCGGTGTAAGGAAGGAGGCTAAAGAGGTTTCCTAAAATGAGTGTGGCGGTAGAAAGCGGGAGATATGGAAGGAAGATCAGCGTAGATTAGGAAAATGCCTAAATGTAATAAAAAAATAGTTCCTAAGTAGTTTAGAAGTTTCTTAAGGGAGAAATCTCTCTTAGCTTGTATAAATAGGAGTTCTAAGCTTCGAGAGAGGTATAAGCAATTCATTGTACTCAAACACAATTTATAATACAAAGAGGGTTGAGAAGTCACTCTAGTTTTTTCGATCGTGTTAGTCGGTTTTCCGGTGGTGTTGGCCTGCCGTTCGACCATTCTGATAAGCACCAAGAATAGTCTGTTTAAGGGTCATTTACGGGCTAATATTACATAATTTGCTACCCATTTCATAATGATTTCGTGCATTAAGACTCAGATGTGACCAAAAACCTCTAACGTGATTATGGAAGATGTTTTTAAGCCATTCTACAGCCATAAAGAGGACTCAAGGCCAAAACCGAGCAAAAAGCGAAGAAACCATGAAACAGGATCCTCCCACGCAGCCCAACACGCGTGTGGAGGGGCGTGGAATAATTCCAGAAACTCACCACGCCCTCCACCATGCGTGGTGATAGCCGTCGAAGATTCAAGGCTCGACGCGTCGAGCCCAAGACTCTACACGTCGAGAATGTGCCATAGCAATTTCTCATAAAATCCTTGAGGGCTCGACGCGTCGAGAGCCCTGTGACACCCCAAAAATCAGCTTCGGGAAAAATGTCTATTTTGCCCCTATTTTGTTCCCACTATATAAAGCTCATTATCCCAAACCCTAGGCAACATATATTAGCATATAACAGCATATATTAGGTTTTAGATTAGGTGTTCTTGGGGTTTTTCTCCACTCTTGGGGGAAAATACCTTTCCTTGTTAGATTAGATTAGCTTCAAGGGCAAGAATGAAGATTGGAACTTCAAGAACAAGGTGTAAAAGAATCCATTCTTTTGGATGGTAACTTCTCTGTTTAATTTCTTAATTCAATACTTGTTTTCTTTGAGGTTTTCCTTTCTATTTCTTGTTTCTTTAATATGCTAGAGTAGATTAGGAAGGGGATTGGTGGCCTCGAAGCTAGCTTTATGGTGGATTTAATGTTATGTTTATCTTAAAGTTGTGAGTTTTATGTTCTCGTATTTGTATGCTTGTGTGGGTGATGTTTGGGTTGTTTTGTGCCTATGTGTGGCCACACTAGGTAGCAAACTCATGTGAAAGTGATTGTGTGCGCGAGAGCGATCTCTCACGAGTCCTACACACCTACATCTCCGCACTTAGTCCGAAAGGATGAGGTCCGAGAGGAGTGGTAGACAAGGTGTTCGATGAAATGCCCCAACCGAATGAGGATGTGGGAGTCCAAAGTGTGACGTCACTTGGTGATGCGCCATAAGCTCCCTAGTCAAATCCGAGGCATATGCTTGCACAACCTATAGAATCCTAAACCATATATGCTAGTCAAGAGCCCCAATCTCCATTTTCCCCTTACCCTTGCTTTTACTATTTTTATATTTCCAATTCCCTTACACACATACTTTCAAAGTTCTTGTCATTCTTGTAACTCTTAACCTTCAACCTCCTAAAAGTCAACATACATTCGACTCCAAACCTGCCTCCCTTGAGAGACACGACACTCGGGGAGTTTTCCTCGTTTTACCACCTTCACATACACCTCACCACAATACTCACAGCATCACATTCCGTGGGAGATAAAACCAACAGATATTTTTAGGAACATAACTGCCATTACAAACTGCTTTTTAGTATAGTTTGGCAGTTGACTTATGTTGTATGTTTTGAATTATGTCTTTGGTAAATGTGTACATTGACTCATGTTTCGGCAAGCATGTGAATGAAAATATATGGCTTCTTTATTGGTGTTTTGCAATCTTGTGTTTTATGACTGTTGTGCTAGATTATGAAATTCAATCTTGTGCTCTTTGGCAGATTATTAAGTTCAATAATGAGAATAAATCACTTTGCCGGATTATGAATTAAAACCTTGTGCAATCTTTTGATCTTTGTTAGATTTTGAAGTTTCAATTATGAGAGCAAAACAAATTTACCAATCAACATTAACATCACATTGCAAAATTATTAAAAACATAAATAAAAGATTAATCATTAAGACAAACAAAGCTAATACACAACTAGATCAGCAACATAGATCTATATGTCAAACAAACAAAAACTAAAACATCATATTAAACTACAATAAAGGCAACATAGATTCATATGGTATTGCCCTTTCCTGTAAATTTACATACACAACTTTTTTTTGAATACTACTTACTCTATTGCAATGCAGTATCTATTCATTACATACACAGCTATTACTACAACAATTACTAAACAAATTATTATATTTCTATGTCTTTTTGTTTTTTTTTTTTGCTTTCAATTTCAATTTGAATAGCCTTCTCAACATCACTTCATAATCGCTGAATTTCCTCCATAATGGTTAGAACCAAAATTAAATCTCATTATATACTATTTCACTCATTATTTTCGTTATGATCTATATACTTTAGAACTCCAAACTTGGTTTTCTCATATTGAAAAATTCAAATTTGAATTTTTCAGTTTGGGAAACTAGACTAACGTTTCTCAAATTAAGAAACACACACATGGATTCAAGTATCTGATAACCGGTGCATGTGTTCTCAAATTGGGAAAAATGACAGAAAAATTAAACGGTATAGACCTATCCGTATTTTGGGAATTGGACCAAGTTCAGACTTGAGTTTTCTCATACTAAGAAATCCAGTTTTGAAATTTTCAGTTTGAGTAACCAGGCTAGGGTTTCTCAAATTGAGAAAAACACACATGGATTCAATTATCTGATAACCCGTGCATGTGTTCTCGAATTGGGAGAAAATGACAGAGAAATTAAAGGGTATACACGCATCCATATTCCGGGGACTGTACCAAATTCATACTAGGGTTTCTCAAATTGAGAAACGCAAATCTTAAATTATCTAAGAGAGTTACAAGTTCAGAAAGATTAGGGTTTATCAAATTGAGACACCCAAACCTTAAATTATCCGAGAATCCAGTGCATGTGTTCTTAAATTGAGAATAAAAGGGGGAAAACTTAAAGTGTAAACACGGTGCTGTTGGTCCCAAGGGGATGGGGTACAAGTCTAGAGGGGGGGGGGTGAATAGACTTGTATAAGATTTTGCAAATCTTTTCAACCTCTCGTGTGTATTGAACTTAGGATGTTTAGGTTCGATACCTCACGAGGTGAAGACAAAGTTTTATGCGCAGCGGAAATGTTATCCCCTTTTAGTTAGCACGAGTTTAAGTTAGTTCGAGAAGTGCGTTTATATGCAGTGCAATCGAGAGGTTAGCGAGAGATAAAAACAGTTAAGTAAATGCAAGAGAGATTTTTAAGTGGTTCGGCCAACCCGCCTACGTCCACTCTTCTTCCAGAAACTCCCTGGAAGGATTGCACTAAAAACTTCCCTTTTTAGTACAATATCGAGCGCTTGAGCTTTGATCACGAAGCCCGCCTCAAGCCTCAGGTTTTTCGCCCCGCTTCTTGTTACTCCACCTCTCGAGCACTTGACCTTTGATCACCAAGCCCGCGTCAAGCCTCAGGATCTTCACAAGACAGCTCCCAGGTTACTCCGCCTCTCCAAGGTCTTTCTCCCCGCTTCCAGCTACTCCACCTCTCGAGCACTTGACCTTTGATCACCAAGCCCGCGTCAAGCCTCAGGTTTCTTTCACTCGGACAGCTGCCAGGTTACTCCACCTCTCTTGCTTAATCCAAAGCAAGGTGTTTTTGGTTGTCACAGTTGAATGTAACAGACTCCAATCTGACCACAAGCTATCATTGAATCAACTTCGATGTAGAGCAGCTTAGGTCACCTTCTGGGTGTATAACAGTTTAAGCTTTGTAACTCTCTTGAAACACTAAGATGTGTTTTCTCTAAGCTTTGTAACTCTCTTGAAACACTAAGATGTGTTTTCTCGCTGTTTTGAATATCAGGATGATATTCCAAGTTTGTTTTCTCGCTGTTTTGAATATCAGGATGATATTCCAAGTTAAGCACTTGCCTGTTTTGAATATCAGGATGATATTCCAAGTTAAGCACTTGCACTTTTTGAATATCAGGATGATATTCCAAGTTAAGCACTTGCACTTTGAAAATATCAGGATGATATTCCAAGTTAAGCACTTGCACTTTGAACGTTTTAGACAGACACTTCTTAAGAATTTCGAACCCCTTCACTTCTTTTCTATCACTTTGCTTCTGTGTCTTTACGTCCTTATATATGAGAGTAGAGGAATAATTCCGTTGGAGGGAAAATTATTCCGTTTGAAATTTGTCTCCCATGCTGATCATGGGTCTTGCATATTTTCAGCATATTTCATGGAGTGGTGATCTTGTAACTTGAACCTCTTTGTCTTGTAGTGAATATTCCATAATTCACTTTTCTTGAGTCCATGCTCCACTTTCGTCTTTTGGTAAAAGTTACTCTTTTTATATTCCCATTATTCCTTGTTTGTAGGGAATCAGACCACTTCAGCATTGGTGCACCTTTTGACCGTTTGTGGTGGAAATCTGACGTGTCATCCATTTCCGCCCATTTTGAAATCTTCACGTTCGGCACCTCTTCATTATTCCATCTCCATGATATTCTTCTTCTCCACATTTTAAGTAAGACCGTCATTCAGCTTTGTTGGAGAATTGTTAGTGTATCGAGACCAAGGTTGATATCTTGATTGCTTGATGTCTCGAACTCAAATATCGAGAGGTCTATCTCTCGAACTCTGTGTATGTCTCGAACTGGATACCTGTATCGAGAGGTCCTACCTCTCGAACTCTGCTTATGTCTCGAGACTTAGTTGATGTCTCGCAGACCCTTATTCCTCCAGTGTTGTCCCATGCTTTCTTCTGATCTGTCTATATGATTACAACACACGAGACTTCTAAGATGTTCAAACAAATTTCCCTCAAGCTTAAATATTTTCCGAGTTGAGCTCAAAGTTACCCGGTTGTATTTTCGCTCTTGGTTTACTTGTCGAACTTACAGCGTTTTGCCTATGTGTCGAGACTTGGGGATTTCTACTTAACAGTTGGTATCATCAAAACCTATTACATGATGTTCCTAACAGGTGCTGATTGTCAGCGTCTAGAAGACTGACTTCAGGGTGAAGATGGAGACCAGGAGACGTGAAGCTCACAGCTAATGACAACCGAGTAGGTGATGACCGACGAGTGAGCGGGTGTTAGTTGAAGCCGACGACTCGACGATTGCTTTCTCCGTTCATCAGGTCTGCTGGGTAGTGGGGGGTGGGCGATGGCGATGCAGAGTAGGAGAACCGAAACCGCCAAATGAAACGGGGAACTAAATAATTTTTTTTAAAGAAGCTATATATATATATATATATATATATATATATTAAGGATCAAATGAGGACCTATAGTTAGGTGAGGACCCTGTGGACTTATATGATCCATTGATTTAAATAATTCAATGGTTGTGATTAATTATATGCAATATATTTAATTTTTCGCGCTCAGTTTGTTGTGCATTCGTACTCATTTTGTTGTGCATTCATACTCATTTTGTTGTGCACTCGTTCTCATTTTGTTGTGTATTCATTCTCAGTTTGTTGTGCACTTAGTCTTAGTTTGTTGTGCATTCATAGTGTGAATGTTGTGCATCTCGCCCACTTTGTTGTGTAGTTGCATTCATAGCCGTTAGATCAGTCTAAATGGATGATCTGGATTAGTTCACAGGGTCCTCACCTGATCAGAAACCTATATATATATATATATATATATCATTGTTGCAAAAATCGCGCCTAGGCGGAACCTATATATATATATATATATATATATCATTGTTGCAAAAATCGCGCCTAGGCGGCGCCGCCTAGGCCACCGACCGGCTGGACGTTTCTTTTTTTTTTTTTTTTTTTTTTTTTTNAACTCTCTTGAAACACTAAGATGTGTTTTCTCGCTGTTTTGAATATCAGGATGATATTCCAAGTTAAGCACTTGCACTTTGAACGTTTTAGACAGACACTTCTTAAGAATTTCGAACCCCTTCACTTCTTTTCTATCACTTTGCTTCTGTGTCTTTACGTCCTTATATATGAGAGTAGAGGAATAATTCCGTTGGAGGGAAAATTATTCCGTTTGAAATTTGTCTCCCATGCTGATCATGGGTCTTGCATATTTTCAGCATATTTCATGGAGTGGTGATCTTGTAACTTGAACCTCTTTGTCTTGTAGTGAATATTCCATAATTCACTTTTCTTGAGTCCATGCTCCACTTTCGTCTTTTGGTAAAAGTTACTCTTTTTATATTCCCATTATTCCTTGTTTGTAGGGAATCAGACCACTTCAGCATTGGTGCACCTTTTGACCGTTTGTGGTGGAAATCTGACGTGTCATCCATTTCCGCCCATTTTGAAATCTTCACGTTCGGCACCTCTTCATTATTCCATCTCCATGATATTCTTCTTCTCCACATTTTAAGTAAGACCGTCATTCAGCTTTGTTGGAGAATTGTTAGTGTATCGAGACCAAGGTTGATATCTTGATTGCTTGATGTCTCGAACTCAAATATCGAGAGGTCTATCTCTCGAACTCTGTGTATGTCTCGAACTGGATACCTGTATCGAGAGGTCCTACCTCTCGAACTCTGCTTATGTCTCGAGACTTAGTTGATGTCTCGCAGACCCTTATTCCTCCAGTGTTGTCCCATGCTTTCTTCTGATCTGTCTATATGATTACAACACACGAGACTTCTAAGATGTTCAAACAAATTTCCCTCAAGCTTAAATATTTTCCGAGTTGAGCTCAAAGTTACCCGGTTGTATTTTCGCTCTTGGTTTACTTGTCGAACTTACAGCGTTTTGCCTATGTGTCGAGACTTGGGGATTTCTACTTAACAGTTGGTATCATCAAAACCTATTACATGATGTTCCTAACAGGTGCTGATTGTCAGCGTCTAGAAGACTGACTTCAGGGTGAAGATGGAGACCAGGAGACGTGAAGCTCACAGCTAATGACAACCGAGTAGGTGATGACCGACGAGTGAGCGGGTGTTAGTTGAAGCCGACGACTCGACGATTGCTTTCTCCGTTCATCAGGTCTGCTGGGTAGTGGGGGGTGGGCGATGGCGATGCAGAGTAGGAGAACCGAAACCGCCAAATGAAACGGGGAACTAAATAATTTTTTTTAAAGAAGCTATATATATATATATATATATATATATATATTAAGGATCAAATGAGGACCTATAGTTAGGTGAGGACCCTGTGGACTTATATGATCCATTGATTTAAATAATTCAATGGTTGTGATTAATTATATGCAATATATTTAATTTTTCGCGCTCAGTTTGTTGTGCATTCGTACTCATTTTGTTGTGCATTCATACTCATTTTGTTGTGCACTCGTTCTCATTTTGTTGTGTATTCATTCTCAGTTTGTTGTGCACTTAGTCTTAGTTTGTTGTGCATTCATAGTGTGAATGTTGTGCATCTCGCCCACTTTGTTGTGTAGTTGCATTCATAGCCGTTAGATCAGTCTAAATGGATGATCTGGATTAGTTCACAGGGTCCTCACCTGATCAGAAACCTATATATATATATATATATATATCATTGTTGCAAAAATCGCGCCTAGGCGGAACCTATATATATATATATATATATATATCATTGTTGCAAAAATCGCGCCTAGGCGGCGCCGCCTAGGCCACCGACCGGCTGGACGTTTCTTTTTTTTTTTTTTTTTTTTTTTTTTTAAATTATAAATCTTAAACATTTAAACTATTAATGTTATTTTTTTTGGAAGGGAAAACTTAATTCATTAAATCAATAGCAAGACAATCAACAAGAAAAGAGGGAGGAGCGTCTAGCCACTCCCCGCAACTTGACACAGAAATGGCCTCCCAAGCAACAGTATGGGCGGCACAATTCGCAGATCGCCTAACAAAACCAAATTGGACATCATTTATCGTGGATGCCAATTCTTTAATATCGTCAACTAGAAAACCAAAAGCAGAATGAAAAGAATTACAAGATAAAGCATTAAAAAGTAGCTGGGAGTCGGTTTCCACGTCAACAGTTCCCATCCCAGTATCCTTAAGCCAACTGAGTGCCTCTCTCATACCCATTGCCTCAGATTCCTTCACCCCTAAAATTCCATGCAATTGCACACTTTTCGCCGTAAGAAAACAACCATCATCATCCCGTAGCACCCACCCTAAACCCATAACGTTTTCATCAAAATTTATCGCCGCATCCGTGTTCATTTTCAATCTTCCACGCATGGGCTTCCTCCACTTCACCTCACGGGTTCTGGGATCCAACACACTGGTAGGTTCGTTCGCCGCTCTCCAATATACTAGCAATGAGCCTACACGTTGCAAAATCATATTCATATCAAATGGAATCCCATTCCAAATATAGTCATTCCTACTTGACCACAATCCCCAGCAAGTCATCACAAACTGGTCTAGCATTTCCCCTTTCAAACAATTGACACAATCAAAAAACCAAGTAGTGGTATTAATACTCATTAAATGACCAATCATGACCCCCAAAGTAAGCCACAACTTCTTAGCTTTACGACATGTCACAAACAAATGGTATGCACTCTCTTCCTCAACCCCACACATATGACACATTACATCACAATGAACATGCCTGATTAATAACGCATCACGAGTAGGTAGATGAGAAGAAGCTAATTGCCAACAGAAAGTCTTAACCGTTGGAGGGATATGCAAAGCCCAAATTTTAGTCCACGGCCGGTCATCCTGAACTTGATTCGACAGACGACGGTAGCAAGATTTGACCGTGTACTCACCCTTGTGATCCCAATGCCAAGACCACGTACCATGGGGTTTCCGTCTGCTAATAGGAATTTTTAATATCAGGTTCGCATCACGGGGTTCAAATATATCATGAATACACTCCACATCCCAATACGTACCTTGATCATTCATTAATGAAGCCACCGGGGCACTAGATATGGAATCATGCAAAACAGTTTGGATATAAGGGTGATTATCGGTTGGCAGCCATGCATCATTCCCAATTACTGTATCAAGCCCATCCCCAATGCAATGCCTACACCCATCTCGAATAATCTCTTGAACCGCCAACATTCCTCTCCAAATAAAAGAGGGGCTACTACCCTCCTTCGCGCCAAAAAAAGTGGTGGTGGGATAGTAACGGGCTTTATAAACACGGGCAACTAAAGATGCAGGGTTCGTTACTAACCTCCACGCTTGTTTTCCCAACAAAGCGAGGTTCATCTCATGAAGCATTCGAAACCCCAACCCACCTTTTGCTTTCGGAGTACACAAACCCCTCCACGATCGCCAATGAATCCCTTTCCCACTACCAACCATACCTGTCCACCAATACTCATTCATAATCATTTCAATTTCTTTGCAGAGGCCCACTGGCAAGAGGAAAACCATCATCGCATAAGCTGGCATTGCCTGAATCACATTCTTTAACAGTACTTCACGGCCCGCACGAGATAAAAATCTAGCATTCCAGCTTCTTATCCGATCAAGAATGCGAGTCTTCAAGAACCCCAAAATCTCCTTTTTCCTCCTTCCGACTAGGGATGGAAGGCCTAAATATTTCTAAACGTATCACCCTCCACCACACCCAGGGTATGCACTACGTCTGCACGGACATTAGTTGCAACATTTGAACTAAAACACACAAGGGATTTTTCATAATTTATTCGCTGGCCAGACGCCATAGAGTAAGTATCCAGTACTGACCTCATAGTTGTACTCTCTTGGGCATTAGCTCGAAAAAATAGAAAGCAGGCATCCGCAAATAACAAGTGAGAGATTGGAGGTGCACCCCGTGCAACACACACCCCATGCAGACTACCGGCGCTCATTTTCTTCTCAATCAAAACACTCAAACCTTCAGCCACGATTAAGAATAAATACGGAGATAGCGGATCACCCTGGCGAAGTCCTCTTTCTGGAATGATCGGTCCCAACTGGTTTTGTTCATGCAAAATATGATACCGAACTGATGAGACTGATTCCATCAAGATATCAACCCACTGCCGTGCGAAACCCATCTTGATTAACATTGCCTCAACAAAACCCCATTCAACCCGGTTGTAAGCCTTACTCATGTCAACCTTTAAGGCCACTACACCCTCCTTTCCTTGCGTTTTCCTCTTAAGATAATGGTGTGCTTCATATGCTAGCATAATATTGTCGCTTATCAAACGCCCCGGCACAAAGGCGCTTTGAGCTGTAGAAATTATGCCATGAAGTAAGGGCTTAATCCTGTTTGCACAAACCTTCGCAGCTATCTTGTACAACACGTTACATAATGCAATAGGTCACAGATCCCTCATAGATTCAAGTTTAGATTTTTTCGGGATTAAAACAATAAACGTGTCGTTGGCCTTAACCGGTAACTTAGTAGAGTCCATGTACAGTCGACAAAAAGCTGTTACCTCCCCACCAACAATGTCCCAGAAATGTTGGTAGAACCCCGGACTCATACCATCCGGGCCTGGGGACTTATCCAGGTGCATTTGGAATAAAGCTGTACGCACATCTTCAGTAGTCAGCGACCGAAGCAACATAGTATTCTCCTGGGCTGATATCATAGGATTAATACAATTCAAAACTTCGTCCATATCTCCTCTATCAGATTTAAACAAAGTATTAAAATACTGGACCATTACATCACCCAAAGCAGTTTCATCTTCAACCCACACGCCCTCAGAATTTCGCAACCGGTGGACTCGGTTCCTACGCTTTCTGGCCTTTACCGAATTAGGAAAGAACTTACTATTGACATCCCCTCCTTTATACCAGTGCTCTTTAGCTCTTTGTTTCCAAAAGATGTGCTGTTGTTCAAGAAGATAAAGATACTCTTTTTCAGTTCTGGAATATTCAAATAGCCCAACACCATCCCTTATGGTACGTCGTAGCTGATTCTTGCGGTTCTTACAATTGTCAATTCTGCGCTGGAAATCCTTGTTATACATTCTTCCCCAGCGCTATATGTCGTTCCCGCAATACTCAATTCTGGTAAACACATCCAGTCCCATCGTGCGTTCCCAGCTCTGAGTTACTATTTCGCGGCACTTCTCCTCTCGTAGCCAGACATTATCAAAACAGAATCTCTTTCTGTTACTTCTCCGTTCTAGAGTTTCCGGCGTCAAAATTATAGGGAGATGGTCACTATATGGACATAGCGCTGAAGTTGCACGAGCCCCGTCGAAAATAGTAAGCCAGGATTCCGTCGTGAAAATCCTATCCAACTTCTCCTCAACCATATTTTCTATACCCCTAGAGTGCTCCCAAGTGAATTTGTGGCCCTCAAACAGAAATTCATGTAGTCCACAATCCTCGACTGTCTCCCTAAACCCCGTGAGTAACCAATCCGGATGAGGCAGACGACCACGCTTATCAAACTGATGTAGCAGATCGTTATAGTCACCCATTGTAACCCATGGTAAGGAGCTCTGAGCAGCTAACGACCGTAGCATATTCCAAGCCTCTCTTCGCCTATGTCGTTCCGGGAACCCATAGTAACCCGTAAAACGGAACTGAGGTTTATCAATGTCTAGTGCAAGCTTAGTATCAATGTGATTGGTGGAGTAACCAGTAATCTCTAGTACCACAGTATTCATCCATAAGAAAGCCAAACCTCCCCTATGGCCAACAGCGCCCACAGTGAAAACGTTATCATAACCAATCTGAACTCGTATCCCCTCCATCTTTCTTCTATCGACAAAAGTTTCCATAAGAAAAATGACCTTCGGCCTCTTAGAGCAAACCAGGTCCGCGAGCACACGAATTGCTGTCGGGTTGCAAAGCCCCCGGCAATTCCAAGCTAAGATACTCATAATCCTAGGAGGGCTTGCGCAGCAAGTCCCGCCTCCAAGCCGTTTTTTAAACCCGAACTTTCACAGTCCATAACAGTAGCATCGTGCACCTGCTCCGTATCATCAACCTCCCCATCCTCAGTACGGTGCCTCTTTTGCTCTGTCAACACAGCTGCTGGAATATTAGCATGGTTCGCATTGACAACAGGGATCAACACATTAGTAGAAGTCACCATCTACATGGGAGCCGCACCCATGTTCCCACTATAATCTACTCCTTCACCCTTATCAGATTCCATCGCCGGGGATCTCCAATTCAACCGGTCAGGATTCGACTCCGGAGCTATCCACCTCTGGCCCGAAGTGGGCATAGTCCGCCTGGTTCCCGCACGCATCCATGCCCCGTAAGGCTTTTTTGCTTTTGGATCATAACCCTGAGCAATCTTCGGACAGAAACGATCCCCATGACCAATCAATCCACACCGAAAGCAGAAAGTTGGAAGTCGTTCGTACCGAAAATCAATGAACGCCCAAGAACCATTATCCTTCTTTAATTTCATCTGCTTCTTCAAGGGTTTGGCGACATCAATGGCAACTCGGACACGATAGAATATGCACATGGACCCATCAAAGTTCCGTTCATCCGTTTGCACCAAGTTCCCTAAAAAAGAACCAATTGCAGCGACAATGACCTCGGATCGGAAACCCACAGGCAAAGAATGTATTTGAATCCAAAACTCAGCATGTTGGAGTACCATGTCTTCCGGTTCCACTCCTGGCTGCAGCCTCTGCATAATTAATAAACACTGCTCAAAGGTCCACGGTCCCTCCGTCAGAATACGTGTGCATTCCGCTTCATTATAAAAACGGACTAGAAATCGTTGGGGCTGTAGTTGACGCATAGTCACTCCCATAGCCGGCCTCCATACACCAGCCATCGTGTCTTGAAAGTAAGGGAAGCGAATCTGCTTGTCTGTGACAACTCGGCAGACAACGTAGAACACATCATCTCCATCAGACTGCTCGATCGGGGAGTTCACTATGTGCACGGATATGTCCTCATCCTCCACATCGGCCAAAGTCAAGTTCGCACATATGTTCGAGATATCCGCCGTCGACATCACTACCGGACAGACGGCAACGTCAGCAGCCAAAGCAAGACAAAAAAACCAAGAAACTCAAAAAACCTTAAAAAACTCGCGAAGAAGGCAAGAGAAAAATTCAAATTATTTATTATTACTCCTATTAATGTTATAATGTATTAACTAATACTCTAATAGTCTAATAAGTAATAATTAAATTAAACTAATAAGTAATGCACTAATAATTAATAAATAATAACTAATAACTTAATAAGTATAAACTATTTAACTATTAAAGTGTAAAGACTTACAATATTAAACACTTTACAATTATTAACATTTAAAATATTTTTTAAGATTTTTTTAAATTAAAAAAAAATAACAAACCTAGGCGCCCCCAGACGCCTAGCAATTTTTTCAACATGTATATATATATATATATATATATATATATATATATCTGATAGAGGTTGGAACTTGGATCTAGTGAGATAACCCTATTTATATGAGATCATGAGATCCCATCTTAATCATTCAATTAAATTTAATTAATGGTAAGGATTGAATTTTAGAAACCCATTTATATTAGAATATATTTAATACATAGGGGTGGCATAGTAATTTTAGTTACTTGTTTGAATTAAAATATAATTGAAATACAATATTATCCTTATTTAGAGGGATTCTATCAATGGTAGGAATAAAAAATTTATAAAAAATTAAAAATTCAAACGCATGAATCATGTTGTACATTTTTTAGTACGCATAAATGTGTGCAAATACGCAAATTTGTGTTACATTTTACTGAGCGTCCCCAATGCATTGGAATAATATTAAGCACTGTGCGTATCCGTTCATGAGTGTGTGCAATAGAAACCATACCATTCCCCAAATTATCAGTAAAATGCACACACTTGTTTGCGATTTTGCACACAGTAATGGTAGATGATATACATACTAAAACACGTATATAATTAGGTATGTTTTACTATTTAAAAATAAAAACATTGCACACATTGTTATACCAAAATGCATGATAGTACGCTCATAGTGTAGATAGAGTTGTATGGCTTCACTGCCTTTGGCTGCATTATTAAACACTACTTTGGTTTCTATTGCACACGCTCATGGACATCTATGCACAGTGCTCAATATTATTCCACAATATCAGGGACGCTTAGTAAAATGCACACACTAGTTTGCTTATTTGCACACATTTAGGGTACTATAGTTTCTATTGCACACACTCATGGACAGATATGCACAGTGCTCAATATTATTCCACAACATTGGGGACGCTCAGTAAAGTGCACACACTAGATTGCATGTTTGCATACATTTAGGGTAGGTCGTATGCATACTAAAAACGTACAACATTATTCATGCGTTTAATTTTTTAATTTTTTAAAAGTTTTGATTCCTACCATTGATAGAATCTCTCTAAATAAGGATAATATTGTATTTCAATTATATTTCAATTCAAACAAGTAACTAAAATTACTATGTCACCCCTATGTATTAAATATATCCTAATATAAATGTTTTTTAAATTCAATCCTTACCATTTTAGGTAGCAAGATTTTATTATTTTTTTTCTCTAGAAAATTATGGAATGTGTTGCCCTGGGTTATATTCATATTAAATACAACATGTAATTAAAAATTATACAATAAAAATGACTAAGTAATAAATATCTAATTAACATATAAAATGAAATGTTTATTACTGAATGTATTCTTAGTTATTTATTCATATTACGAGTTATTCCTTGACAATTGATTTAACTCGAACATTTTATTTTTAAAGAAAACGAATCATTGTATAATCAGAATAATATACCAGCATCGTTGCTCCAACCAAATAGGTTGTACGATAATGCTCAGTTGTTGTTAGAACCAACTATTGGTGCACCACCATTTAGTCTAGATAATTTTAGTGTTAATTGTGAGCAAATTTGTTATCTTAATAGCGTACCTAATTATTTTATTTAAATAAAATGCAATTTGTAATTTCTCCCGCAGTCATATTGTTCTGAACGTTGCTTCGAGTGGAATAGCATCTTTGCGCTTGTCGGGAGGCAAGACGACTCATTCCATATTTGCTATACCACTGTCTTTGAACGAAGACTCCACTTGCAATATATCACAAGGTAGTGACCTTGTTCAGCTTATAATAAGGAGCAAATTGGTTATATGGGATGAGACGCCGATGATGCACAAACACTACTTTGAAGCTTTAGACAAAGCCATGAGGGATCTATTAAGGTTTACCATACCGGGTAGTGCTGAAAAGACATTAGGTGGAAAGGCATTTGTTGGTCCCAATAGAGTGGGAAAAGTCTAGAGGGTGAATAGACTTTTCAACAATTCAAAAATATTATAATACTTTATCAAAGATAATCAAGTGAATAAATTTAACTTAAATTGCACAACGGAAATAATAGTACGGTAAAGTGCTATGAATTAATCAACGTAAATATGAAGAGATAATTTGCATGCAACATGTTAGAAGCACTTAAAACAACTCAAATAATAAGTGTATGAATTTCGGTGCACATGCAAACGTGAGAACATGCAAACCCAGATGAATAGATAAATACATATGAAATGGGTTAGCTCAGATCAATTTGTAAAAATAAAACTACTGCAACTAAAGTAAAGTAGAGGGAGAGGTTTATAGTGGTTCAGATGTGGTGTAATCTTCCTAGTCCACTCTTCTCCTTTCACTCCAAGGAAATTCACTATCTCGTTCACCCAGATACAAATAGTGATTCTCCCAGTGTTACACAAGCACTTCATCGAGTGTCTTGCACAAAGCTACACTCAAACTCGAGTTTCACGCACAAAGCTAAGCTCCCGAGAGTCTCGCACCCAGCTACGCTCCAACAACCAAGTATCTCGCACACAGCTACACTTAGTCCTCCAATTGTTTCGCACAAAGCTACACTCAATTTTTCTACACTTAGTAGATATAGGTTTTACAAAGAAAATATTTTTCTTCTCTCTCAGACTTGTTTTCTAACGTTTGTAGCTCAAGAACTTGTAATTCTCGATTTTCCGCAACGATCGTTCCCGTATCTTATCTTACAAGTTCATTTCTTTATCTTCAAGTCTGCTTGCATTTTATAACTTGAAAAAGTTATTTGCCCGTTGTGAATATTCAAATTTGAACGTTCGCTTGATTGGGTAGCTCTTTCTAGCTTGATCCGCAACATTAAATGTATTTGGTAGCCTTTGTCAGATGAATTTGAATTTTGCTTGCTTATCTCCTCAAAAGTCTTCTAGCAATCTGACAAGTATGGACTTTGTAACTTGTAGCCTCAAATTTTGACTTCTTGCACCTTCTGGTAGTGTGAATATTTGACTTATTCACTTTTGATTTTGACAAATCAAATATTTCTTTTCAATAATTCACTCCGTGATTCTTTTTTTTAGTTGACAGCTCCAAGTAAAAAATATTTGATTTTCTTTCTGACTTGGAGCTGTCAATTAGGATGACAGTTGTCCACTGAAAAAATCCTTAACTTTTTCGCAAATAAAATCAGCTCCAAGTAGAAAATATTTGATTTTCTTCCTTCAAATTTCTTCTCGCCGAGAGGTCATCCTCTTTCTAGATTTGGAGGTCATCCTCATCCTAAATTGAATTGAGGTCATCCTGTTTCCCAATTTGGAAGTCATCATCATCCTAATTTGGAACTGAGGTCATCCTCATCCTGATTTTCTTTCCAATTTTAGAAAGTCATCCTCATCTCCTTCAATTCATCGAAGCCATCCTCTTCTCGATTGAGATGTCATCCTCTTCAATTTTGCAATGTCAACCTCATCCTCTTCAATGTCATTCTCTCGATTTCAATGTCATCCTGATCAAATTGATTCGAGAATCATCATCTTCTTGATTAATTGAATTCATTTTGATTTTAATTAATTAAGGTAATCTTGATTTAGGTTGGGTTGATTGAAGTCATCCTGATCAATGTCATCCCGGTCAAGGTCATCCTGATTGAACTCAACCTAATTGAAGTCATCCTGATTTGAGCTGTCAACCTCTTCCTTAAAATTGATTTGTGAGTGAACTCATTCCTTGTTGACTTCTTCAATTTTGACTTTGTACTAGTCATACTCTTCCTCTCGATAGATTAATGCTCCAAAAGAATTAATTCGAGATTTGAACTCGTGACCTTGGCTTTGAAGATTATTCCGGTGCTCGATCATTTTTTCACTTCTTCTATTTTTATTTAGTGGAAGCAAACGATTTACAAGTTTAAGATAATTTTATACTCTATTGTAAATTTCAACTCATTCTTGCTAATTTTGACTAGGCTTTGACTTAGACCTAAGAGTGTTGCTAGACTTAAAATAAAATTGGGGGTCTAAAAATTACATATTTTGTTCATCAAAACATTTACACTATATTCCTAACAGCATTAATTTTGAGCGGTGATTTTAGACAAATTCTTCATGTTATTCCAAAAGCAACGAGACAAGTAGTTGTTTGAGCCACTAATACTTCTTCATACCTCTGGGTAAATTGCAAGGTATTGAGGCTCACAAAGAACTTGAGACTACGAAATTTAATTTCCAAGGAAGATACACAGACGGTTGATTGGTCTTCAAAATGATTGCAAACATTGGAGATGGAATTGTAGGGGTTGTATACAACTGTTTGTCTAAGATCAATATTCCGACATTGGTTTTGTTGAAGTGTGGACCTGATCCCATGACAACTATAGTTGAAAGCACCTTCCCAAGAGCGAGATATGACATGCTTTAGATGTCGTTGATCAAATTAATCAGTACATGTGTGACATGAACACTGTAGAATGACGAACATATTTAGGTTGTGACTCTTTGTGTAAGGCAGAATCAGACGGTGAAAATCTATCAGAAGTACACACTTGATAAGCACCAAATATAGCTAGAATTAAGGGTCTAAGTTGGGTTAATTAGTTGCATTTGACACTCTTTTGTGGATTATTTATATCGTTTTCATGCTCTAATGTGTAACTTTATTGCAATGCTCTATTTTGGTGTGTTTAGATGATTTTTCAGGTCCCAGGGGTATAATTGCCAAATATAAGGACTTGACAAGCAAATGAAGCATGAGGGAAGGACTAATAGCCAAATTATCGTCGCGTACTAGCGTGCGTACGGTCGTATGCTACCTCGTACGCGACCCAGAATCAGCCTATATAAAGAGGCCTTTGCGGAAATTTTAAGCAATTAGCTAGGTTTTAGATCATATTTTCCATTTCCAGTAGTGTAGGAGTAGGTTAGATTTTTCATTTCCCTTTGAAGAAGCAATTTACATTCAAGCATTCTATTTAGTTTTTCCTATTTCAATTCCATTGCTATTTCAATTCCAAGTTGTTATTTTAGATCTTGTTGATTTCATTTGCTTTGTCTATTTTTCTTTTGATCTTTGTTTTCCATAATGTTTGCTTAGAATAGTTTAAGGGTGTGTGTGCCCTATGCTAGATTGTATGATTAAAGCTTGAATCTTGATATATGTTTGTGAAATTTTGTGATGTGGGTTGAGTCTTCTGTGGATGATGTTCACCCAGATTTGCTTCTATTTCGGCCGGAATAGCTAGCAAACCCAGTGAAAGTGAGAGTGTGCGCGATAGCCGCCTCTCAAGAGTCCCACTCATCTACATCCTTGCCCTTGATCCGAAAGGATGAGGCCCAGGAGGAGTGGTAGACAAAGTGTTCGATAAAATGCATCAACCGAATGAGGATTGAGAGTCTGAGTGTGACGCCACTCGGTACTAATACCGTGACTCCCGAGTTCACTCCCGAAACTCATTTTCACAATCCCATAGAATGATAAATCATATGATCTAGCTAAGTCACACACCCCTTTGTTATTTTCAATTTATTCCTTATCCTTTCAACCTATGCATATTTTTCTCTTGTCTTTAGCAATTCTTGTAACTCTTGCTTTTTAACCTCTTGAATGCCAATCACTTGACTCGGTTCCAATTTGCCATCCTTGAGACCGACACTCGGGGAACTTCTTCTCCGTTTTACCCTCCGTATTCCATCATTCCACCACCACTAAAATTACACACTTCAAAATGGCGCCGTTGCCGGGGATGGCAAACGGTATTTGAGTTGTGTGTTTTTGACATTTAGGAAGTTAATTTCTAAGAGTTCTTGAATTGCTTTTATTTTTCTTTGTTTTCTCTTTGATTTTGGTTACTTGATGAACTTGAAGTGGGCATACTTGTGCTTGTATATCTTTTGGCTCACTTGCAACTACCTTTAGTTGCAAAGACCTTTTGTTTGGTGATGCTTTGTGCAGGAAATTGTTGACAAATGTACCGAAGAAGCTCACCTTTGTATGAAAGTAAACCTCCTTATGGGTATCCACCCTATAGAGGAGAGTTTTGGTCACATCTTCCACCTCAAGCATGTGAACATCACCCCCATTACCCTTCTTTTACACATGATTATCCTTCTTATCCACCCATCTATCCATCTCCACCACCATACCATGATCAATACCAATACACATGCTCCACTCCTTACATGGATAACTATCCATCACCATATGAGTATCCACCCCCACCATACCAATTTAAAAGAGCATATGCTATATATTCCTATGATTTTCATGATGTTCAATACACAAATGAACCCCCACCATACCCAAATGAACCACATAATCATTCATACTTTGAGGATCCATACTATGACAATCCTCCACCACACCATCATAATGACATTGAATGCCTAGAAATGAAGTTGAAAGAGCTTGTAAATGATGATAAGGAGGATATGGCTAACCTCAAAGCGGAAGTCATGAAGGACATTAAAGAAGATCTTATTACCCTCCGAGAAGATACCTTGCAAACATGGAAGAAAATGGAAGAACAATTGGCATTCATGGTAGAAGAATTCTCTAGAGGAATCCAAGAGAAGGCCCATGCTAGTACGTTGGAGAGTGGTGAAACACTCCCGGAAATATTAATGGCCAAAGATAATTCCATGGTAGATGAGACTCCGGTGCTTGAAGCGATCCCAATCCACCAATTGGAGAATGAAAAGGGGTTAGAATGTGAAGAAGAAAGTGATGAGGAAATTGAAATAGTATGGGAAGACGAGGAGCCAAGTGGTAAAACTCTTAACTCTACTTTTGATAATACTTGTGCTCAATCTTGTGATGAAATTGCTTGTGATTCTTGTGATGATAATTGTCTTAGTTCTTTGGAGAATGATTCTATTGATAATAGTGATAATGAGTCCTCTTATTTTCATGGAATTTTTTATGATGCATATATGGACTTTGATTGTGGGGATGAGGAAATGGTGAGTGGTAGTGTTGAGGGTGCCATAAAGTTTAGTGAAGTTGTCACTTTTGACAACAATTTTGAGGGAGAATTGGTTGAAAAGAAAGAAAGGATTGAGGAAGTGTTCACCCAACTAGATGCTTTGAATTGTATAATTTTTGAGGGGGAAGGTGAGAAGAAAATGAGTTATGAATTGCAAAATCTTTTTGTGAGATTGAGCACAATCTCTAAGGTTGTTCTTGGGTTAATCTCTAGAATGATTGTGCTCGAGTTCGAGGGTGCCCGACACCTTTGGGCATACCTCAACTCAAAAGTGGATGGGACACATGGTGAGGTCCCAATCTCGATATGCTTTGTGGGATAGTTTTCTTTTGTTAAGTCTAGTCAAGGACGTTAAATGTGACGCTCTTGGGAGGCACCCCAAGCCTATCGTGTGAATATTGCTACTTTCTTTTATTTTTATTTTCGCGTTGATTTTTGTTTTGCTATTTTTGGTATTGTTTTTGAGCTAACATTGCAGGGAAAGTCACTAAGGAGCTTCAAATTTCAAACAGGAGTGAAATTTCAAAAGAAAAAAAGAGAGAAGTTTGGAATCTGGACCGCGTACGAGACAGTGTACGCCGTTACGCGAGCTCGTACGCGACTCAGACCATGCGCGATTCGAGCCAGGTGATGTGTAAAGTGGTGTAGTGAATTTGTGGGTTAATTATATCGTTCTCAAGGGATTGGGTTTTATGGCATGTACTTGTATAGCAATTAAATTCTTAGGCATTAAGATGAATAAATTTAACAAGAATCCAAGCAATCATATATGAGTTGATATTTAACAAGCTATAACAGGTTCATCAAGAATTAAAAGCAATATTACAATTGGTATAAACTCTGATAATTAAAGATAGGACTCGAATTAAGGAGAATTATCTTATAGATGCAATAACAAGATTTGGGGAAAATAATTAATTTAAGAGTTCAATGAATTGCACAAAAGAATCTTTAATCTAAATTTCATTTTCATGAACTAAAGATAAAGATTAGAACAAGGAATTGCTCCACTTTCGTGACATATCAATTCCTAGTTCTTAGAGGACATAAGCAATTTAAAACCACAATGTTCTTTACTTTCGTAAATTAAATTGGGTGCATGCAAAGAGTAGATTGATTTCAACATATAACTTCCATTATAAAGTGAAATCATCCAAAGGCTAGTTAACAAATGTTACGTACCATTTACTAACAAGATTTCAATTAAATCTATGCATACTTCAATAAACTCTTGAATTAAAGCCTTCCCCTTTATGAAATATTCATGAACTTAGCATCAATAAAGATAATCCTACCCTAATTCAAGTCCTTAATGCAACTACTCACAATTCATAATGGAATACAACAAACTAACAATATTTAAATTCATAAGCATGGTAAATAAATTGTAAAGAGATAAAGNGTTTAAGGTCATGAGCTCGACCCCTGATTCTTTATTCATATATGGGCTGGAAGAGGTCCCAAACTGCCTTGGCCTCGTTCCTCTCTGCTTCCTGCTCCTTGAATGCCTCATTAAACAGTTTCAATCTTTGCCCATTAACCACAAATGTTTTTCCCTCCTTGTTGGAAATTGCAACTGCTCCTGAGGGAAAATGCTCTTCCACTTGAAATGGTCCTGACCACCTTGATTTTAATTTACCTGGGAACAACTTGAGTCTTGAGTTGTAGAGTAGAACTTGGTCTCCAGGTTCAAAGTATCTCCTCAAAATCCTTTTATCATGAAAATACTTGGTCCTTTCTTTGTAGATCCTAGCATTCTCATAGGCATCCATCCGGAATTCTTCAAGCTCATTCAAACACATCAACCTCTTTTCTCTTGCCAAATCCTCATTCAGATTCAATCTTGCCACTGCCCAATATGCCTTGTGTTCATACTCAACCGGCAAATGACATGATTTTCCAAAGACGAGTTTGAATGGTGAGACACCAATAGGGGTCTTGTAGGCAGTTCTCAGAGCCCATAGTGCATCATCTAGCTTTAAAGACCAATCTTTTCTTGTTGGACTCACTACCTTTTCAAGGATTGACTTGATCTCCCTATTTGCCAACTCGACTTGTCCGCAAGTTTGAGAATGGTATGGCGTAGAAAGTCGGTGATGAATGCCATACTTGAGAAGAATCCTTTCCAAGAGTTTGTTACAAAAATGCTTGCCATTGTCAGTGATGAAGGCTCTTGGCATTCCAAACCTGGAAAAAATGTTCTTCTTAACAAATTTCAACACTGTCTTTGAATCATTCCTTGGGGTTGCAACAGCTTCCACCCATTTAGACACATAATCCACAGCTACAAGGATATACTCATTCCCAAATGACCTTGGAAATGGACCCATGAAGTCCATTCCCCATACATCAAAGAGTTCTACTTCGAGTATACCTTTCTGAGGCATTTCATGTTTCCTATTGATAGTGCCAGTCCTTTGACAATTGTTGCACTTGCTCACAAATTCCCTTGCAGTAGCAAACAAGCTAGGCCAAAATAGTCCAGATTGTAGGACTTTTAGAGCTGTGCGATCGGCACTCATGTGTCCACCATAAGGAGAGGAATGGCAATGGCTCAAGACACTTATGAATTCCTCTTCTGGTATGCATCTTCTTATAATCCCATCTGCACATCTTTTGAACAACAGTGGCTCATCCCAAAAGTAATCTTTCACATCATGCAAAAACCTTTTCCTTTTGTTGAAATTAAAATCCTTAGGGATGTAGCCACTTACCAGGTAATTCACAATGTCTGCGAACCATGGCACATACCGTTTTCCTAATCCAGTCAAGATGTACAATGTTTCTCCCTTGAAGGAATCATCTATGGGCAATTCATCATCCTTTTGACCTTCAAGTCTGGACAAGTGATCGGCCACAACATTCTCGGATCCCTTCTTGTCTCTAATCTCCAGATCAAATTCTTGAAGTAGGAGCACCCATCGGATCAGCCTCGGCTTTGCATCTTTCTTTTGGAATAAATACTTCAAAGCAGCATGGTCGGTGTGAACTATCACCTTGCTCCCAAGCAAATAGGACCGAAATTTCTCCATAGCAAACACCACCGCAAGAAGCTCCTTCTCAGTTGTTGCATAGTTGACTTGAGCATCATCAAGTGTGTGGCTTGCATAATGGATCACATAGTAGCACCTGTCCTTCTTTTGGCATAGCACCGCCCCAACTGCATAGTCACTCGCATCACACATCAATTCGAACGGTAGATTCCAATCAGGAGGTTGAATGATTGGAGCATGACACAGAGCTTCCTTCAATCTGTTAAAAGCAATAAGACAAGATTCATCAAAATTAAACGCCACCTCTTTCGCAAGCAAGTGCGTGAGGGGTTTTGCAATTTTAGAGAAATCTTTGATGAATCTTCTGTAAAACCCAGCGTGACCAAGAAAACTCCTTACTCCTTTTACCGAGCTTGGGGGTGGCAATTTTGAAATGACTTCAATCTTTGCCGGGTCTACTTCAATTCCCCTTGCTGAAATTTTGTGGCCAAGAACTATGCCTTCAGTTGCCATAAAATGACATTTCTCCCAATTTAGAACTAAATTGACTTCTTGGCACCTTAGACTAGGAGGTAAAGGTTTTAGTTCTACCTTTGGTGCATGTTCCTCTCCTAGCGGGTCAAGAGCAGCAAAAATTCTTTTTCCTTCCTCACCTTGATCAAAAATCCCTTGCTCGCATGTGTCCATCTCCTTTTGGGTGCAGATTCCAAATTTCTCAAGAAGTTCTTCAACAATCGAATACTCTTTGTCAATCTTCAAGACTTCACTAGGGTTTACCTCACAAATTTCCACCATATTGCATTCATCAATGTAAGTTGGTTGGTGTTTGGCCATTTTGAATATATCAAATTCAATTTTGTGATCGGCCACTTCCATAACAAGCTTCCCCCTTTTTACATCAATAATCGCCCCAGCTGTGGCTAGAAATGGTCTACCAAGGATTATGGGTACCTTGGCATCTTCCTCAATGTCAAGAATCACAAAATCTCCCGGGATGTAGTATTGATCGATCATTACTGGGATGTCTTCTAATACTCCCACTGGGCGCTTTATTGAGCGATCCGCCATTTGAAGTGTCCTGGTAGTGGGTTTCGGCTCTCCAAGGTTAAGCCTCTTGCAAAGGGAGTAAGGCATGAGGCTCACACTAGCTCCGAGATCACATAGAGCACGACCCACAACAAATCCTCCAACGATACATGGAATAGCAAAACTTCCAGGATCCTTCAACTTCGGTGGTAGATTCTTTTGTATTGCAGCGCATGCCAATGCTCCCTCACTAAGATCTATCACTGCACTCTTCTCCAGCTTCTTTTTATTACTCAAAATATCCTTCAAGAATTTCTTGTATGATGGTATTTGAGTAACAGCATCCACAAAAGGCATAGATATCTCCAACTTGTCAAGCATCATTTTGAATTTGTTCTCCCTCTCGGTTTCTTTGGACTTCCACAACCTTTGTGGAAATGGCAATAAGTTGCAAGGAATCACTGAATCATCAATTTGCTTGCCCTTGTTCTTTTTACCTTGGCTAGTATCCTCCTTTGTTTGCACTTGTCCTTCGGGATCTCCTTTTTGTGGTAGAAGTTCTTTTTCTTTCCCTTCATTTTCAAGAGCAATGTTATCATCTGGAAAGGGTGGATCAGTCAAAGACTTCCCGCTTCTAGTTACAACAGCATTGACTTGATTCCTAGGATTTTCAGTGCTTGCTGGAAGTTTACCATTAAATGAAGGTTGGGTAGAAGCTTGGGCACCTCCTCCTTGTTGTTGAGCTCGAAGACCTTCAACTTCGGTTTGCAATTTACTCATTTGTGTCATAATCATGCTCATGAAGGTTTTCATATCCGGATCTTGAGATGATTGTGAAAACCCTTGCTGATTCTGAGTATTTGCTTGGCTCGTACCATGTCCTTGATTTCCTCTCCATTGCTGGTTGCCTTGATATCCACCTCTAAAGCCTTGGTTGCCTTGAAAACCAGGAGGTGGATTTCTCCCTTGAAAACCTTGATTGCTCCAAGAAGGATTGACTTGATTCCTCCATTGCGCTTGGCCTTGAGGTTTTTGGTATCCAATCATGTCAACTTGCTCTACAGTTGAATAAGAGTTGTGGCTGCCAGGTTCAAAAAGTTGACAACTTTGAGAAGCATGAGCACCGCCACAAATAGCGCAACTGAGCACCATAGCCATAGTTGAAGATGGTGGTGGGCTTGGAGTTGTTGGTTGTACCATCGAGTAGGCTTGTGGTGTGGGTGGCATCTGGGATGAGGAAATGACTGACTGAGCATTCACCTTCTTATTCAACACCATTTCTTTCAACATGTGTTGGATCGAATCCAGTTGGGCTTGCATGGCAACCTTCTCATCCACTTCAAACATACCTACTGCTTTCTCTTTCCTTGGTTGCTCGACTCTTTCATTGTACCAATACGCAGTGTTGGCTGTGATTCTTTCTATCAGCTGCTCTCCATGATCGGGCGTCATATCAAGAAACACTCCTCCCATAGAAGAAGTATCCAACACTGTCTTGTAGTTGTCCAGCAATCCTTCGTAAAAAGATGAAATGAAATCCCCAGGAGATAGGAGATTCCTAGGACACTGCCTCCTGAGATCCTTGAACCTCTTCCATGCCTCGTACAGATTTTCACTTCCGAATTGCTGGAAATTCTGGATTTGCTTCTTCAATTTTGCAGCCTTGGAGGGTGGATAGTATTCTTGCATGAAAGATTTGTACAGTTGGTCCCATGTGTTGAAATGATTTGGCCCGAAGGAATTGAGCCAACTCAGAGCTTGATCCCTCAACGAAAATGGGAACAATCGCAGCTTGATTGCATCCATAGACACCCCATTCATCTTGATAGTTTGGCATATTCTGTCGAAATGGGTGATATGCGCCTTAGGATCTTCCAACTTTGAACCTCCAAATTGATTTGCTTGCACCAAGTTGATCATGGAAGTCTTGAGTTCAAAGTTATTGGCCTCGATTCCGGGATAGGCAATGCAATCTTCTTCTTCAAATTGGGGAGCCAGATGAGTAGCCATGGGTTGAAAATTTTGTGCTCTTTGGTAGAAGTAAGGTTGGGCTCTTTGAGGGAAATTCTGGTATGGGTCAAACATAGGGTTTGTGAAGAAATTTGGGTTCAAAAGATGAGGAAAATTTTGCATCCCGGCCCCTTGTAGTTGCGGTGGAAATTGAAAACCTAATCCTCCTCCTAAATAAGGATTTAGATTCGGATTTTCCATGGAGGTAGAGATTGGTATTCGTACCGGTGCCACTGGATCTTGAGAGGTATTGGGTTGAGCCTCCGTGTGTGCTCCTTGACTCGGGCTTGCTCGGGAACTACTTCCTCCGGGAGACATTTGGCCTGGGTTGCTAGATTCACCGGTTTCCATGTTTATCTCCACTGGTTCAAACTCTTTCAACTGATTGGATGAGCCTTTCTTCAACTTCCTTAACTCTCTAGAGAGTTCTTGGTTTAAAGGACAAAGGTTTTGACCACCTTGTGATCTAGTTTGCATAAATCAAAAGGTATCCAAATTCAAACAAACTTAAGAAAACACATAAACAATAAAAACAAAACTTGATCTCCTTCAAAATTCATTCATTTTAATGCTAAGATTAGATAATTAATTATACAATACAACCAGATATGCCAATCCCCGGCAACGGCGCCAAAAAGTTGATGTGTAAAGTGGTGTAGTGAATTTGTGGGTTAATTATATCGTTCTCAAGGGATTGGGTTTTATGGCATGTACTTGTATAGCAATTAAATTCTTAGGCATTAAGATGAATAAATTTAACAAGAATCCAAGCAATCATATATGAGTTGATATGTAACAAGCTATAACAGGTTCATCAAGAATTAAAAGCAATATTACAATTGGTATAAACTCTGATAATTAAAGATAGGACTCGAATTAAGGAGAATTATCTTATAGATGCAATAACAAGATTTGGGGAAAATAATTAATTTAAGAGTTCAATGAATTGCACAAAAGAATCTTTAATCTAAATTTCATTTTCATGAACTAAAGATAAAGATTAGAACAAGGATTTGCTCCACTTCCGTGACATATCAATTCCTAGTTCTTAGAGGACATAAGCAATTTAAAACCACAATGTTCTTTACTTTCATAAATTAAATTGGGTGCATGCAAAGAGTAGATTGATTTCAACATATAACTTCCATTATAAAGTGAAATCATCCAAAGGCTAGTTAACAAATGTTACGTACCATTTACTAACAAGATTTCAATTAAATCTATGCATACTTCAATAAACTCTTGAATTAAAGCCTTCCCCTTTATGAAATATTCATGAACTTAGCATCAATAAAGATAATCCTACCCTAATTCAAGTCCTTAATGCAACTACTCACAATTCATAATGGAATACAACAAACTAACAATATTTAAATTCATAAGCATGGTAAATAAATTGTAAAGAGATAAAGGGAACAAGAAAACTTATGGATTGAAGACCAAACTCTTGGAGTTTCCTCCTACACTCTTGCTTGAAGAAAAACACAACACTAAAACTAAGATATGAAAACTAGAATGAGAGGAGATAGAAGGAATTGGTGAGGAATGGTGTGTTGAAGTTTGAGAGTTACAAGGCTTTATATAGGCATCAAAAGGGAGCAAAGTTGGACAATTACATATGCAATGACCTCACATTCCATCTGAATTTGGAAATGGGGAATTACATATGCCATGACCTCACATATCATAATGAGAAAGAAGGTGGAAAATTTCGCAAGCAATGACATCACTGCACGCAGCTTCATCTTCCGGGCTGTTTTTCTCCATTCTCCGTTCAGAATTATGAATTTTGTATTTCTGATAAAGTTGTAGCCCTTGAAGTCTTCTTTCCAACGGTGCAAAGATCACTCAATTTGGATATTCCTATGCTGAGATATGGTAAAAATACCGAACAGTGGACAACTTGTGCGGAAATTTCAGATTTTAGACACTTGTTCCACTTTTGCTTTGGTTTATCCATATGATCAATCACCATTCAAAATATCACTCTTTGATTCCATTATTGCCTGATCTTTAATGATGAAAATGGACCAAATCTTCTTTGCTTTTGTCCTTCACTTTAATTCATCATCATCCATCTTCTCATTTTTGTTCTTGTCCCTTCATGATCCTCCTTGTCTTCATGATTTCCCTGATATCTCCTACTAGCAATTAAACACATTAGGATGGCTTATTAAAGATGAAAATTACAAATTAAACTTAGGATTTCTCTAAATCATCCCATTAAATGCAATACGGCCTAATTTTCTTTACTTTATTCCAAATAAGATGATTGTTGCAAACATTAATCAAAGTGAAGAAAATCAAGGTTATACTGAACACAATTTATACAATCTAGTGGACAAATAAGCTTAAATATGGGGATTAAATATGATCAAATATGCACTTATCACCAGGATGCGTGGTGTGGCTCGTGGGAGCTCACTGGAAATAAAACACGCGTGTGAAGAATTCAACACGCGTGATTTAGAGGGCGTACGAAGGTGCGTACGACCATACGCACCCGCGTACAGCGCCCAGGATTAAAACGCGAACCAGACTGCATTTCGGCCAACACACTCCAAACTCACTTCTTCTTCTCCCAAACCTCTCCCAACTTCAATCCACGGTAGAGAACGACCCAGGTACGCCCGTACACAACAAATACACCAATACATCTTCAAGATACATACTTGAATCCATTCCAAACATCAATTCAAGGTATGAAATTCCATTTTCTTTTCAATTTGGGGATTTTTGCCCAATCTTTAGGGCTACGAATTTTTGATAGATTATGCTAAAATTGATGTTGGAAATCATTATATACATGCTTGTTGATGATGTTAGTGCCTAGAAATTGAATTACATTGCCTATTTTTGTTGAGAATCTTCATGTTCTAGTATGCACACTAGGTGTTTGTAAAAATGCTTCAATGAGAAATGTATGAACTTTGTGCCTTAATTTGATTTGTTCTTTGCTCAAATGTTGCTAATGCTTAAATGTTATCCTTGAATTCTTGATTTTAGCCATGACCTTGTAGAAAGATGATTGTGAAAATCTTTTGAACATTCTTGAAATTGAATTTGAAAAAAAAAATGATGATGAGGAATGTTGTGAAGATTGGCTACTTGAAATATATTGCATGCCTGCTAGAAGTACACTTCGTTGAATTTGAAAACAAACAAAGAATGAAATAGTGTGGCTACATAATTCCTCTTGTTGAATACTTGTTGCTTGATGACTCTTGCTTTCAATGATAATTTTTTATTCTTGTGGAACATAATGAAATGCAAATACTTGATTTTCTTGGACTAATCTTTGTGGACCCATACATGTGAGTTCTTGTGTTATGTTGCAAAATTTTTGTTGTGTAGGAAAATGAGGAACTCAAGGTCCAATGCTTCAAAGAGAAGAAGAGAAACCGGGGAATCAAGTGCACAAGCTCAGGGGGTAGGAGTTGAAGCCCCTGAGCCACAAGAAGAGTTAGTGGGCATTTAAGCGGGGGCCCGACGATTAGAAATGAGCGCGGAAATCTTAGCTAGGTTCAATCATTTTAAGATGAAACCGATAGGCCGATGGAGCTACCTCGATCCTCTTCTCATGGATTCGTTTGGGTGCCGAGAGGGTGTAGAAAGGCTCATGAGCCAACCCTATTGGAACCAATTATTCTCATGGAGAGACCATACCTTGGGGCCAGTAGTACATGAATTTGTGGCTAGTTTGAAGATTTCGGGACAGCCTAAGGACCTCACAAGTCCTACCATCCAGTTCCGAGTCTTCAACACTACTCACCATATATCGGTGAATACTTTGGGCCGCCTATTGGGCTTCTATACACAAGAGGAGCAGGAGGATGAGTGGTATCGGACCTTGCCACTTGAGTTTGAGGATGATAGGACCCCGATTGATTATTGGGCTACCATTGCTAGACCGGGGATTAGGTGGCAAGGATCGAGAGTGCATGAGTCACATATTGCTCGGAATGACATAAAGGTGGTGAGGCGTTTATTGGCATATCATTGGACGGGAAGGAAGTCCAACGCTAGCAAGGTGTACCGTACCGACCTTTTTGCTCTTTGGAGCATGGATACCGGCACCCCTGTCAATATGGGGATGATTTGCAAGACATGGCTTGACTCACAGAGTGTTGAGGGAGTAGCCACCATCTTTGTCGGGCCATTGGTTAGCCGGCTTTGCATAGGGCTTGGATACACAGCCGAATTGGCACAGGAGGTTCGGGTGCGAGAGTCAGAGATGACACCTTTCTCCCGAGAGGACATGCTATTACTAGAGATCACTCCCATCCCCATGGATAATGATATGGATCTACCACCACCACCTATGCCTACATTTCCACCAGTGCCACCACACTATGCCACCGTGACGAATTGGACGACTATGCAAGCATTCCATCACCAACTCCACCTAGAGGCTATGGCAAGGCAACAACAATTCCACTTAGAGAATATGGAGAGGCAACAAAGAGCAAAGGAGGCCATTCATAGGGCACTTGAGGCACAAAGTGCACAAGTTGATGAACTCCGGGAGCAATTCATGAGATTCCATCCATACCCACCCCCGGAGTAGTTGTTATGCTTTATTGGATGGGTTACCTTGGTTGTTCTATTTTGGTGACTTGACTTGAACATTTGAACATTGCTTTACATTTCTAGTTTTACTTTATTCTCGCTTTTATTTTAGCACTTTTTACAAACATTTAGAAGTTGTAATCTCTTTAATTCCTTACATTGTTGCACTTTATTTGCATGAACTAACTTTGCTTGATGTAGCTTTGATGACGGAGGTGAGATGCTTGGAAGCTAAAAGTGTGGAAAAAGAAAAGGGATGCTCACTTGGTTGTAACCTCTTATCCCTTTTTACATTAATGCCCCGTTTTCAATTTTAAAGTGTGGAAATATCTTGTTAGTTTCGCTTAATGATGAGAATGCCATTCATTGTTTCACAAAAGGATATCTTGGTAGTTACCCCACACCCCATAGACACTTATAAAGTGTGGAAAGGGGATTGTTGATAGTTTGATTGTTTTAGACCCGTGCTCCTTTTTCATCCACCTAGTCTTCAAAGCAACATCGAGGACGATGTTTGGTTTAAAGTGTGGAAAAGATGCACCTTGTGCTTTATTTGTTTGATTGCTTAATTGGTCCTGTGGTCATGATGAATGGGTGTGTTTGACATTTGGAGAGTGAGTCATTGTTTGTGTTATCTAGGAAGAGCTTTGACTAGATGCCAATAATTTTTTTTAATTCTTGAAATATCCTTGGGAAGTTACCTTTTTATACCCATGAGAGTGTTTAGAACCAAGTAGGTTTACATTCTTGCTTGCTTGCATGATGTTCACCTCTTATTTAGGTAGGACCTTAGTCAATGATCTCTCGAAGTGGGAGTGTACACCTCTTAATTTGAGAAAGATAATATAAGCGAAGCCCGGAATTGAACTAACTTTGGTAGGGCATGGGGCAAAAGGTGAGCCTATTAGTGAGCATAGAGAGAAAAATTCCTTATCCTAAAGAAAAAGGCAAGAGGGGTTGTATGATGAAGTTGAAAAGAAAAACAAAAGAGGCTAAAAGGCCACTCCTAGAGGTAAAAACCGAGGAAAGCCGTCTTGCTAGGATGTGGGCAACCATTGCACCGTCTTCGAACAAGCGTAGAGCTCTACGTGAAGTCGGTTGTCCACACGAATTGATCCTAGAAGATGAGAAAACAATAGAGGAGGTAAGCCGCTTCGCTAGGGTTCGGGGACCCATTGCACCGACCTTCGAAAAAGCATGGAGATCCATGTGAAGTCGGGTGCCCGATGACGTTACCCTAGGAACGTAGTCCTTGCACCCAAACCGCCAACATGAAGGATGTGCGTGGACTACACGGACCTCAACAAGGCATGCCCAACACGAGATTTTGCAAGTACCAAGAGAGCAAAATGCAGAGGCCGACATGCTCTTCAAACTCAGCCAAGGAACCCCAGAATACATCTCCAAAATCGTGCGGATAAAGAACCTCCAAAGGTCCAGCTTGGAGGCATACCCTGTCCTGCCCATACAGAGCCGGCCGCCGTGTTGGCTGGACCACCTTGTACAGTACAAGAGGACGGGCACCCTACCCCCGGATGAGGCCGACGCAAAGGCGGCCAAGAGATGCGCCCCAACATACAAGCTTATTAGGGACGTCTTTTACAAGAGGTCCTATAACGGCGCGGTACTATAGTGTCTGTACCCAGATGAAGCCCGAGCATTTGTCGAGGAGATTCACGAAGGGACTTGCGCAGCCCACCAAGGAGCGTACACCATGGCGCGGAGAGCCATACTTCAAGGCTACTTCTGGCCTGGGATGGCGAAGGAGTGTTCGGATTATGCACGAAGCTGTCCAACCTGCCAGCAGTTTCAGGCTGGCCCAGGCCGACCCGCCACGAACTACACCTCGATCAGCTCTGTAATCCCATTCTCAAGGTGGGGCATTGACATCGTGGGAGCCTTACCTATGGGCTCGGGTAAGAGAAAGTATGTCATCGTCGCAGTTGATTATTTCACGAAGTGGGTGGACGCTGAGTCCCTAGCGAGCATCACAAGCGTTCGATGCAAACAGTTTGTCTACTCCAACATACTATGTCGTTTCGGCGTGCCAATGCAAATAATCTCGGACAACGGCCGCCAGTTCGAGGGTAACGAGTTCAAGCTGTTCTGCCAGGAGTGGCGCATCACTCACAGCCAGGTCACCGTGGCCTACCCCTAGGCAAACGGCAAAGTTGAGAACGCCAACCGCACGATAGTGGACGGGTTAAAGAAGACCCTCGAAGCGGCAGGAGGAGCGTGGGTCGAGAACTTAGAGGCGGTCCTATGGGCATACCACGATAAAAGAGCGCGACCCCGGTACTTCCAGGTCGGCGATTACGTGCTGAGGCGGCGCGAGGCCAGGAAGCCTTTGTAGATAATTTGCGGAATTTCACCCACTCAGTTGTTACACCCTAGAGTTGATAGACCGATTAATTGATTAAGTAACACAGCTACCTTTGGCACTTAAATGATTAGTGTTTAATTGTGAATTGCTTGAGGACAAGCAAAGTTAAAGTGTGGAAAATTTGATAAGTGCCAAAAGTAGCCGTATTTTAGGGGTCATTTAGGTGTGAAATATGCTATAATAGATGTCCATTAGGCCTAGAAACATGCTAAGATAGGGTAATTTCATTGCATATAGGTCTAGGGACTTATCATATGTGTTTCAATATAATTTGCACAATTCTTGCACTTCGTAGGGCATTCCGGCGACATTTCAGTAAAACGGACGTAACCGGAGCTAGGAATGTCCGAATGAGGCGAGGCAGGTGGCTTTGGAACCGTATCGTCGAGAGCTACAACATAGAAGAAGACAACAGAAGCAAACCACGCACGCTCACACGCGTGTGAGCCGCGTGGTTGCTTACTGGTTTGCTCCCACGCACGCTCACACGCGTGTGAGCCGCGTGGACGCGACACAGCGCGGAAATAATTAGGGCGAGATTTTGGAGGCTATATATATGGCCTCTATAGGTTTTTCAGAGCAGTTCCCAACAAATTCCAGCAGCCATAGAATAATTTTAGATTAGGTTTCTTAGGGTTTTTCTCCCCTTTTGGGGGAAATTCCTCTTCTCCTAGATTAGATTAGCTTCAAGAGCAAGGAGGAAGATTGGAACTTCAAAGACAAATTGTAAAAGACTCCCCGCTAGAGGGTGGTAACTATTCTATCCATTTCTTTATCTAATATTTGCTTCTTTGAGATTTCATATCTTTTCCTTGTTTCTTTAGTATGTTAGAGTAGAGTAGAAAGGGGATTGGTGGCCCCAAGGTTAATCTATGTGGATGTTTGATATAAATTGCTAGATAAAATGTGAGCTTTTTGATTGTTGGATGATGAACTTGTGTGGATGCTGTTCATACTGCTTTGTGCCTAAGTGTGCACCCTTAGGTAGCAAACTCAAAGGAAGTGAGTGTGTGCGCGATAGCGGCCATTCACGAGTCTCACTCACCCACATCTCCGCTCTTAGTTCGAAAGGACAAGATCCGAGAGGAGTGGTAGACAAAGTGTTCGATGAAATGCCCCAACCGAATGAGGATGTGGGAGTCCAAAGTGTGACGCCACTTGGTGATGTGCCATGAACTCCCTAGTCTATTCCACATCTCTAGCTCACGAAACCATACAAAGATAGTCCACATAGAGAAGCCTAAGGCCCCGATCTCCATCTTTACATTTCTTTTACACAACCCCTATCAACCTTTCCACCTTCTTACAAATGAATCCTACCCCTAGCCATTCTTGTAACTCTTGTCTTTCAACCTCTCAAATGCCAACACACTAATTCGGTTCCCATTCGCCATCCTTGAGAGACACGACACTCGAGGAGTCTTGACTCTTCGTTTTACCACCTTCACATTCACTCCCACTAAATCCACAACATCAAAATGGCGCCGTTGCCGGGGATGGCAAACGGTTTTGAATAGTGTTGACATCTTTGAAGTTGGATTTTAAGAGTTCTTGAATTGCTTTCTTTCTTTTTGTTTGTTTTATTTTCTTACTTTTGTTACTTGATTAGGGAAGTGAGCTTATTTATCTTGAATATCTTGTGCTCACTTGCAACTACTTTTAGTTGCAAAATATTTGTTGTTTGTTAAGCTTTGCACAGGAAAATTTTCTTCATCAAAGCAATTAAAGCTTATCAATGAGTTCTTATCCGTATTCCCATGGTTACCCATACCATGGAAGACCATATACAACAAATATTCCACCCCAAACTTATGAACCTTACCCACATTATTATCCAAATCCTTATGAATACCCACCACCACAATATACATACCTACCTTACCCAAACACTTTCCCTTATTCTAATTATGCACCGTATCCATATGTTACCTCCTTTATGCTTACCCATGAGAGAATTGAGAAACCTACATACCAAAATGGAGAGGAATCCCTTAGTTCTATAGCTGAGAGTATTAACAACCGACTTATTCAAGTCATGAAGGAGATTGATCCTAGTTGTGAACCGGCATTACAAGCCGCAATTCCTTCAATTGTTAAACCTCCATCTCATTATAACCCTCCATCAAATTACAATCCTGAGAGAAATTGGTATTCTCATTCTTACACTCATCCTAGCTATTCACCCCCACCACACCAAAATGACAAATATATTTGTGAAACACCACCTTTTGCGCCAAAATTCACCCAATCCATACCATATGAGAGACCATCTTGTGAGTATCTTCCTCCGGTCAATGACGAAATCCAAGTCTTGAAGGATAAATTAGAAATGTTCATCCAAATGGCCAAGAAGGATACTATCAACTTAAGAAATGAAATTAGGAGCGAAATGAAGAAGAATCTCGTCACTCTTCGCGAGGAAGGACTTCCACTGGACGAAATTGAGACCAAATTGCTATCGATGTCGGAAGAGTTCATGAAGAAAATGCTACCACAAGCTAACAACACATTCGTAGATGACCACCCGACAATGGAAACCAACCCGCAAAGTAATGACGAGATGGACAGAATGATTAATGATGAAAAGGTGAGTGTAGAAGAACAAGAAGAACTTGATGCCCTGGTACTTCAAGAAGTTTCGACTTTCGAGTTGAACATACCACAAGGGGAAGAGATTGAGAGTGAGGACGAGGATCACATTGAAATTGTGTGGGAAGACGAAGAACCCACACGAGGTAAAACTTTCCCTCAAACTCTTGTTGAAGGTTCTTCTAATGTTTGTGAGGATGACTCCTTTACAATTCATGATAATCTTGATGAATGTGATAAAGTTTCTTTTTGCTCATGGGAGAGTGATTCCTTACAATTTTGTGATGATTTGGGGAGTGAGGATGATATCGAGTTATTAGGGATCATAGAAGGAGAAAGGGAACGAAGGGAAAGGATTGTCACCATTGGCAATCCAAAAGAACAAGAGTGGAGAGAAAATGCTTTAGATGAGATGGACGGTGGAGAGAGTGTTCACTGGGAAAGCTTTAAGGACAAATTCTTAGGGGATGGAACCTATGAAAAGAAGGGAGAAGAGGGGTACACTATCCTTAAATATCTTGGGTAGTACCCCATGCTTATTTGTCAATAGAATGTATTTTCCCCTTCTTTGTTTCTAAATTCAAGGATGTCCTACATCTTGGGGCATACTTTGAAGCAAAAGTACATGGGACGCTTGGTAAGGTCCCAAAATCTGTGTGCTTCGAAGGATAGAGCACACAACGTCTGGCCAGGAGACGATAAACCATAGCGCACTTGGGAGGCAATCCCAACGTTATCTTAGATGTTAGAACTTTATTTCTTGTTTACTTTTCTTTCTTTTCGTTTATTAGTAAATTTTCTTTTTAGAATAGTCTTTCTTGAGCTAACATCGTAGGTGATTTTGGTAATAAGCCATGACAAATGAGCTAAACCGGATAAAACATGGAAGGCAAAAGCCAGGAGACGAAGAAGGTGAGCAGCACTACTGACCACGCCTGCTCACACGCGTGGTGACAGGCGTGGAATCTTTCCAGTGCTGACCCACGAGGACTACCACGCGTGTAAGTCCGCGTGGACAGGTCCTGACCATTTTCGTGCATTATCTTCTTATTCATCCAATTTTTATGAGTCTCCAAGGTTTGGTCGTACCAATAATCATCTTCTATCTTGATTTACATATCTTTCTTGTTTCTTTTGTTTTAATTACTTACCTTGTTTTAGGATTTACGCTTTTATGTTTTCATTATGACTAAAAGAACTTCCGCCAGGCCATTGCACGTCAATTGGTTGTCTTCTTGCGCTAACATTGTTTCATGTAGCTTGGAGAACGAAGGCAAAAGATATGCTAGAAGCTTAAAGTTTGGAAATGAAGGGATGCTTACTTAGTCGTAAACCTCTTATCCCTTTTACCTTTTCATGCCTCGTTTTTCAATTCTAAAGTGTGGAAATTGAATTGTTATACGTGTTCCTAGCATACTTGATAAGCACATGCTATTTTGCACCCACAAAATGCTATATTGTTGACACCCCACACCCCCGGAAACACTTCTAAAGTGTGGAAAGGGTTTGATTGATTTTGAATGTCCGTGCTCCTTTGTTCCACATGATCTTCATGGCAACATCGAGGATGATGTTTGTTCTAAAGTGTGGAAAGGATGCACCTTGTGCTTAAATTGTCTTGTTTGCTTGATTGATATATTGGTCTTGTCTTGTGGGTGTGTTTAATCTTTGGAGAGTGTGTCATTGTTCACATTATCTAGGGAGAATGTTAATCATATGCCAAAAATAAAAAATTTTCTCTTTGAATATCCATGGGAAGTACCCCTTCTTTGACCAAATGAGCTTTAAATTTTTGTATGCTTGCATGATATTCACCTCTTATTTTCCTAAGACCTCAGTCAATGATCTCTCGAAGTGGGAGTGTGCACCCCTTAATTTTAGAAAGATAAGTGAAAGCGAAGCCCGGAATTGAACTAATTTTGGTAGGGCATGGGGCAAAAGGTGAGCCTAAGTGAGCTTAGAGTGAAAAATCCCTAATCCCTAGAAAAAGGCATGAGGGGTTGATATATGGTGAAAAGAAAAAGGCAAAGGCCACTCCTAGAGATAAAAGCAGAGGTGAGCAATCTAGTCTGGATACGGGGTAACCATTGCACCGTCTTCGAAAAAGCATGGAGATCCATGTGAAGTCGGTTACCCCGAAGAGATCCTGAAAGATGAGAAAAATAGAGAGGAGGTGAGCCACTTCGCTAGGATTCAGGCACCCATTGCACTGTCTTCGAAAAAGCATGGAGCTCCATGTGAAGTCGGGTCGCCTGATGACGTTATCCTAGGAAGTGAGAAAATAGAGTGATCGCCCAAGCCATGGCAATGAGCGGTCCATGCCCCTACCCTCACTTATTTTACGCGTTGGGCTTTGGCGTTTAAGTTGAAAAGTGTTGATTGAGGTGTGCACATCGTTCCCACTAGGGGGCTCGGCTTGAAGGCTTTTGTAAAATTTGAGGTGAATCTAATTTGGATTGCATGCTTGGTTGAATGAAGGGTGTGTGCGTTGCATTGTCCAAATGAGACCATAGGGGTTTTGCTTCGTTTGTATATTCTTAGAGTGTATGGCATGTGGTTACCATTCTGTGTAGATAATTTGCGGAATTTCACCCACTCCGTTGTTACACCCTAGAGTTGATAGACCGATTAATTGATTAAGTAACACAGCTACCTTTGGCACTTAAATGATTAGTGTTTAATTGTGAATTGCTTGAGGACAAGCAAAGTTAAAGTGTGGAAAATTTGATAAGTGCCAAAAGTAGCCGTATTTTAGGGGTCATTTAGGTGTGAAATATGCTATAATAGATGTCCATTAGGCCTAGAAACATGCTAAGATAGGGTAATTTCATTGCATATAGGTCTAGGGACTTATCATATGTGTTTCAATATAATTTGCACAATTCTTGCACTTCGTAGGGCATTCCGGCGACATTTTAGTAAAACGGACGTAACCGGAGCTAGGAATGTCCGAATGAGGCGAGGCAGGTGGCTTTGGAACCGTATCGTCGAGAGCTACAACATAGAAGAAGACAACAGAAGCAAACCACGCACGCTCACACGCGTGTGAGCCGCGTGGTTGCTTACTGGTTTGCTCCCACGCACGCTCACACGCGTGTGAGCCGCGTGGACGCGACACAGCGCGGAAATAATTAGGGCGAGATTTTGGAGGCTATATATATGGCCTCTATAGGTTTTTCAGAGCAGTTCCCAACAAATTCCAGCAGCCATAGAATAATTTTAGATTAGGTTTCTTAGGGTTTTTCTCCCCTTTTGGGGGAAATTCCTCTTCTCCTAGATTAGATTAGCTTCAAGAGCAAGGAGGAAGATTGGAACTTCAAAGACAAATTGTAAAAGACTCCCCGCTAGAGGGTGGTAACTATTCTATCCATTTCTTTATCTAATATTTGCTACTTTGAGATTTCATATCTTTTCCTTGTTTCTTTAGTATGTTAGAGTAGAGTAGAAAGGGGATTGGTGGCCCCAAGGTTAATCTATGTGGATGTTTGATATAAATTGCTAGATTAAATGTGAGCTTTTTGATTGTTGGATGATGAACTTGTGTGGATGCTGTTCATACTGCTTTGTGCCTAAGTGTGCACCCTTAGGTAGCAAACTCAAAGGCTTTGTGCCTAAGTGTGCACCCTTAGGTAGCAAACTCAAAGGAAGTGAGTGTGTGCGCGATAGCGGCCATTCACGAGTCTCACTCACCCACATCTCCGCTCTTAGTTCGAAAGGACAAGATCCGAGAGGAGTGGTAGACAAAGTGTTCGATGAAATACCCCAACCGAATGAGGATGTGGGAGTCCAAAGTGTGACGCCACTTGGTGATGTGCCATGAACTCCCTAGTCTATTCCACATCTCTAGCTCACGAAACCATACAAAGATAGTCCACATAGAGAAGCCTAAGGCCCCGATCTCCATCTTTACATTTCTTTTACACAACCCCTATCAACCTTTCCACCTTCTTACAAATGAATCCTACCCCTAGCCATTCTTGTAACTCTTGTCTTTCAACCTCTCAAATGCCAACACACTAATTCGGTTCCCATTCGCCATCCTTGAGAGACACGACACTCGGAGAGTCTTGACTCTTCGTTTTACCACCTTCACATTCACTCCCACTAAATCCACATCATCAGGAGGGTACAAGGTGCGAGCCTTGCCTACTATCGAATGGGTGCGCTAAGGGTCGAGGGTTGAGGTACCTCAATCTAACGCCAACACAAAAAAGCTAAACACATAAAAAAGCAAAGGAAAAGCAAAACCTATGGCAACAATCGAGGCCGACCCCGAACGGAGCTAGCCACTCGCAAAAACCCGGGCCTCGGCCAAGGCCGAGCGCGGACCCTGGCCGAGACCGAGCCCGGGCCAGCGCTAGGGCTCTACCGAGCCCAAGTAGGAGTCCTGCCGCGAAGCCCGACCAGGGTCACGAAGGCGCGTGGCCTCGAGGGCACCCTCGGCAACGTGGGCAGACGGAGCAATTCACAAGGCAAGCAACAGAAAATTATGAAGGAATAATGCGAAGTTTACTAAAACGATGGGATGGAGACAAAGTAGTCCAAGCCACAAGTTCAAAGCAACCAACAAAGCATAAGTTGTCTAGGCAACCTCAAAAGCGAATGTCTCAAACAAACAACCAAGGAAATAACGACTAGAAACGAGAATTAAAGCAAGTAAAAGGCAGAAGCACTAAGGGTCACGTGCTTCGGCATCCGCCGCCTGGACGAAGTCGACCATGCCCGGCAGGATGTGAATCTGGTCCAGAGGAGTATCAACAGCACCACCTAAGCCAAGGGTGAGGCCGGGGAACAAATCTGCACCGACAGCGACTCCAGTCCCGGAAGCGCATGGAGACGTGGTAGGTGCGGCTGGAGGCTCGGGATCCATGAGCTCCGCAAGAAGACCCCACGCCACGGGGTCAAAGGACGCATCTCTGCGTCGCAGGCCCGAGTAGATCTCACGCTGCATGTCGTACTCGCCCAAGTCATGCATGTGCATGCCATCTAAGGTCAGGCGCTCCTTCCCGGCCCTAGTGCTCTTCAGCGTCTGGTAACTCTCCTCTGCATGCTCCGCCATGTAAGACCGCATATCTCCAGAAAAAGCCACAAAGTCGCCGTAGCGCCGCACGGCCGTGGCCTGCACCTCCTCGACGGCTCTCCTCTCCCGGGCAGCCGCCTTCTCAAGCACCGTCCTCTCGCGTGCGACCAGCTGCTCGCAGTGGAGATTTAGCACCCCCATCTATCCCTCCAGCTCCAGGCGCACCCTGGTCTCGGCCTCCAGCTGACCCTAGGTAGTCACCAAGGTATTCGTCCCCATGGCACCATAGCGGATTACGACCTGCACACAAGCGGGATAACAAGGAGCATAAAGGAGAAACATATGAAAACTTTTAGAAGTAAAGTCATACCTCGAGAAACGGGCGGTAGTCAGGGCGGCCCTGGCACAGCTCAACATCACGGGGCGAAACGAGGCTCAGCATCATAGCCTCTGCAGACACATCCCCATGGAGAAGAGAGACTGAGGGAGGGACATTAACGGGCCACCCGTGAGGGGCGGTCAGCTTAGCAAGAGGAGGGCCCATCGGGGTGGTGGGCCCGAATCCAGGCCCCGGGACATCTGCCGTTGTGGACACCGAGCTCTGGCGACTACGCAAAATTGGCATCTACGCCGGGGGGAGGCTCGTGATGAGGGGCGTGGCGCGCGCGGTTGGCTGATCTCCCCGTGCCGTGGTTTCTTGTCGCGGTTCTTAAAGCGCCGGATGATCGCGCGGGTTTCCTCTCCATAAGACATCCCTACAACAAGGGTAAGCAAGCTTTACGCCCGTAGCAAAGTAGAAAAGACGAAGTGGGATGGAAACGAACCACGATAGTCAGGATCAGACGTGTCGGATGACGACTCCTCTTCCTCGACTATACCACCCTTAGAGTCTCCGGACTCTCCGAAGGATAACACCAGCACCCGAGGAACAACGACCTGAGGGGGGGGAGGGGCGAGAGCGGGAGACCCCGCACACAACCTATCTCGAGTAAAGCCTTAGGAGTGACTAAGGGCTTAGTGCGGATACCGACTTAGTTGTTCAGGAAAGCCTCAAGGTGTATAGAGAGGTGGGCTAAGTTAGGGACCTTAACCTTGGAGAGGTACCCCCTCCCCCCCAAGGGGACCTCGAAGGGAAGGGCAGAGCCGGTGGAGATGAAAACAAACTTGCGTTTCCAGTGCTTATTGAACCCCTTAATGTCCTTAAAGAGCTTCAATTTGGCGCGGGCCGAGATCGTTGTGAAACCCTTGCTCTGGACCCCGCCCGAGCTACTACCGACCAAGAAAAGCTGTTGAAAGAGGCTAAGAGCGGGGGGGACGGACATCTGGTGGCATCTAACCAGAAAGGTGGATAGAATTCTATGTGAATTGGGCACTAGCTGCCCCAAGGCTATACGGTGGTGGTTGAGAAACTCAATTACGAATGGGTGCAGCGGGAAAGCAAGGCCCATCTGGAGTGAGGTAAGGTGCACCCCGAAGTGACGGGGGGAGGGGGGCTCTAGAAGGGTACAACCGGGGGCGGGGATAACAATCTCGGCCGAAGTTCCGACAAGAGGTCGCGCAAGGGTGATGTCATAGTCGTCCAAGGTTTGGGCCCGGGTGCGGCTAGGGATGTAGGGGTCGAGCACCGTGTGAACTTTTCCTTCATAGTGGTCGAGTAAAGGCACCGGCTCTATCACATACCGGGGTGCGGCGTCCATGGGGTTCATAATGGGCTCGACAAACTCGGTGATCGGGTGGGGAAAGTGGTCAAAGGTCAGAGTTTCCTCACTCGATGAGGGTAACTCAGCGTGGTCAATGGATTCGAGCAAACTTTCATACAGATCGTATGAAGAGGAGTGCATGCAAACTAACGAAACCGAGACAATAGAATTAAAACAAGTGTGGAACGCGAAGAAGAAGGAAGGGCTACTAACCGACTCTAGGAAGACACGACTGGACGGGCGCACTCGGACGGGGGACACGAACAGAGGAGGCTCGGCAGTGTGGCTCGGCCTCGGCAGAGATGGCGGCGGCTCGGCAGCTGTGGCGGACGGTGGCGGCTTGGCAGTAGCGGCAGTTTCGCGGCGAGCGGCGGTTCGGCCGCAGTCCGGCAGGGGCGGCAGTGGCGGTCTGGCGAAGGAGGTGTAGAGAGAGAGGGGGAGAGTGTTGGTTTGTTGTGTGGTATGGGGAAGAATGGAGTGGGTGAAAGGGTTTATATAGAGGGTGAAAGGAGGAGAATGGGGGGGGAATTCAAAATTCAAAATTTTGGGGTAAAAAGATGATGTGGTGGTGAAAATGTTGGGATGGTTTGGGAGTATTTATAGCATTGTTATAAGGGTTGTGAAGGGGTTGGACTCTTGGACAGATAAAGATAATTTCAGAGATAAGATTTTACCCGCGGGGAGTCTCCAAGTGCGGTAGGAACTCTGGCAGAGACGGACTCTAACTCAACCTGACGTAGAAGCCTAAAAATAGTCCGTGTTTACTCTCTTTCGTTGTCGAAGTCTCGCAACTCAGAGAGTGGGGGACTGATGATGGTATAATTAGGACCGGGTGCAGAGCACGGACGGGGCGAACCGGAACCGGAGCGGGCACATGGACCCGGGGTTAGCCAGGTGGCCGGGGCCAGTCCTCGGCCACGGGCTGACCGCACGTGGCCGAGGTCAGCCTCGGCCGAGCCCGCCACTTGGCCGAGGTCAGCCCTCGGCCTAGTGGCGGGTCTTGGGTCCACGCGTGTCCGGGTCTCGCGACGGAGGTTGCGGTCCGAGCCGTTGGGCGCGCCTACCCTACGATTCCTTCGGGTCTGTTAGGCCTAAAACTAATATAAAAGCTCGCCAGTTTGACTTGTTAGGACATCGACACTTATTCTTATCACTCTTGTCTGGTCATTACACAAGCATTATTTGTAATAGCGTTATCCGTTATTTAATATACATCTACCCCGCGGTACACTTTGATCCATCACTTGTCATACCCCCTTTATTTAATCGGGTTTTGTAATTCGGACCACCCGGGTTATTAAAATTCATCAATGACATCCATGTAATTTGAATAGTTACGGTAATTAAGGAGTATATATGAGTACTAATTAAGGAGTATATATATATTATTCTTAATAAAATAATATGGATGTTTAATTTCATTTAATTATGGACGTAATATGCATATGTTTAATTTCCTTTAATTATGTTTGTAATATGTGTATGTTTAATTTCATTTAATTATGTCTGTAATATGTGTATCATTAATTTCCTTAATTGATTAGATAAAACATATATTATGATAATTATAAAAACAGTTTAATAAAAGTATAATGTGCAAATTAATTTCTTAATTACTATAATTATTAAGATTTCATTCAAAAGTAATCATTAGTATAATTTTGTATGTGTAGTAATTTATAATTGTATGGACGTAATAATCTATGAATTGGAATAATAATCATAATTTTTTAATATCCTTTAATTAATTATGGACGTAATATGTGTATTATCAATTTGCTTAACTAATAAGATAAAATTTATATTACAGAAATTATTAATTCCTTAATTGTCATAATTTTAAAGTTTTATTCAAAAGTAATCAAAAGAAATACACGAGTAATTGATATTATTTGAACTAAAAAATATATAAAATTGATTAATGGATATATATTACCATAATAAACGGATTAACATATGTATCTGTATTATAAAAAAGGGAGAAAGCCTTTTTGGTAAGATATATTAGGAAAAGTGTCAATTAATTAAAATATGATAGGGAAATTGTATTAGGAAATTGATTAGCTAGTATTTTTTTTCCAAATTCTATATTTGTAATTACCGTTATAAACGGATTTAATAGGAAAATTTAAGTAGGAAGTTAATTAAGAGTTTTGAAATATTATTATTATTATATTATTAATATTAGAGAAATTATATTCAGAGTTTTAGATTATTATTACGAAGTATTACATTATTATTATTATACTCTTAACATAATAGGTAAGCAAAACAACTTCATGCAAATACCAAAATCAGGGATATGCATACAAAATGAATCCAACTGTTGTTTGTTAGAAATTCATAATATTCACAAAGCAAGTTATCGCTAACTCGAACCCTCACTGGGGAGCTAATCAGTAAACGAAATGAATATACATGCATCAATAGTGTACAACTATTGAAATATTATAAGAATCCATCAGAAGAAGAATAAATTGATTCTTACTAAAAATTTAAATTAAAAATAAAGCTTATTTCTAACCAATTATTAAAATATATAATACACTTAATAAGTTTTCATTCTTGATTCATTGAAAATGTTTTATTCCATCATCAATATATTAATAAGCTTTCTGAGATCCAATAATCCCGTTTCTCTCAATTTTATCTCTGATGCATGAACTCTGTTGCTTTGAAAAAAAAAAGTTGTGATCTTCAAAGTTTATTATAATAACACGACATCATTAATTAGCGTCTAAATCAAAGCACTAATCCAAAAATTTCAAGAACTATAAAGAATGCGTGTAGATTCGTGTTACTTTTCCAGTTTCTGGAAGCGTCATCGGCGTCGTTGCCGGTGGTCTGCCCGGATGCAAGGGAGTCATAACCCCGAATGACCCTGTTTTTTTCTTTAGATCCCAATAAAGCACTTCATTGGAATGGACCCAAACAAAGAAAAAGCGAATTGTGTTGAAGTAAAAATGGTGTAGGGGAAATCGTTTATGTTTTTTTTTTTTAAAGAAAAATTAATTAATTAATTAATTAATTTTTAATAGTTTTCTTTGTTTCCTTTTTTTTTTTAAGAATAGAACTCAGTTACGGTTGAGCTGCTACAATAATCTAAAGTGTTTGATTTCCTTGCACAAGTTTGGAAGCTTGAAGAGGTAGTGAATCACGGTAGAAGTGAATTTCACAAATTTAATAGGTTTACAGAATTCGAAGACTTAGTTAAGGAGATAGGGAATGCTTTAATTTGGGGCTGTGTGCTCTACATAACTCCCACCAGTAGCATTTTTCTTCTTTTTTTTTTGAAAACGTAGCATTTTTCTTCTGGTTCTTCCTGTTTCTTTTCCTTGGTGCCTTCCATCCCAGAGGCTCTCTATGAAAATTTTCTTATTGCGGAATAATAATAATAATAAAACAAAAAATAACAAAAAATAATAATAATAAAACAAAACATCACCATCATCTTTATCAACACCCATTTCTTTCTCTTTTTTTTTCCTTTTCCTTTTCTTTTCTTTATTCTTTCGGCGTTCCATTCTTCTTTCTTCCTTTTCTTTTCTTTCTTCTTTCCTCTCTTCTCATAATAATAATAATAATAATAATAATAATAATAATAATAATAATAATAATAATAATAATAATAAGAAAAAGAAGAAACGTTACCTGCCATTTCATCATCTTCTTCTTCGACTGTCAGGGAGAGAGATAACCGGAGGAGGAAGAACTCACCCCCGTCGCAGATTCGCCGCCGTCGCCGTTCACCTCTCATCTGCGGAGGAAAGGAGAGTTCACAGTATATACTATTTAAAATAAAAAGGTATCTCAAAGGTACTAAGGATTATAAGCTTGTGTTCAGGAAGACGAACACTTTGGACATTGTTGGGTACTTTGACGCGGACTTTGCCGGTTGCGTTGATTCTCAGAAATCAACTTCAAGAAACATTTTCGTTATGGCCGGTTAAGCTATTTCATGGAGGAGTGTTAAACAAACCCTTGTCACCACTTCAACCATGGAAGCCGAGTTCGTTTCTTGTTTTGAGGCTATATCTCAAGGTGTATGGCTTAAGAATTTCATTTTAGGGCTTAGAATTATGGATTCTATTTCTAAGCCGTTAAAGGTTTATTGTGACAACTCAGCTGCGGTCTTCCTGACTAAGAACAATAAGAGTCGGAGTCGAAGCAAGCATATCGACACCAAGTACTTAGCCATAAGGGAGTGTGTTAAAGATAAGAAAGTGGTCATTGAGCACATAAGCACTGAGTTGATGATTGCTAATCCCCTAACTAAAGGCACGCCACCATTCAAGTTTAAGGATTTTGTTGAGAAAATGGGACTTGCGCCCACTTTGTAAAATTTGTATAATACAGTTATTATGAAATTCTTAAAGCATTCAGATATTTTCTCGTTATTGTATTGTGCACACATTCTGTTGAGAAAATATATTTTTGGACCTGGAATAAACATAAGGTTTATCCATTAAGTTTTGATTACCACAAAAAATGCTTAGAGAACAAGTTACATTGTGATTATAGTAGATGCTACTCACATTAAGATGATGTATCTCTATAGTTCATGTTTCTTTGTTTTCTTTGAGTTTGTACTTGCACCAAGTGGGAGAATGTAACATTTTCAATTAAAGTGGTGCAAGTAATGGCCTTCAATGGCCATTATGTGGTGACATGTAATAGTTGTAACGATTACCGCTACAACTGTTACAAAGCCAATAATGATGGCCCTATAGGCTATATAAGCAAGGGTCCCCCACTGCTCAGGTTACTACCTTTACACCATCTATATTGAACCTGAGCCAAAGTGGGAGACATTCTACTAACACTCTGCAGGAATACTACCACTACCTACACAACCAACAGTATCAACAAAGGCAATCCCAACGACAACTATGGCTAGAGGTTAGTCTATTTTGGTTTTAAGCTTACAGAATCGGTAGTGAAAGTTATGAAACAAAAAAAAAAACAAAAAGAAAAAAATAAAGGGAAATAGGAGACCGTCGGCCAAAGCCTAGGTTGTGATCATTTGGGACATAGGAAATAAATTTGTTTTGGAAATTTGAAATTTTGAAAATATCGCAATGAGGATGTGTGGTATTGTATAATTGTTTCATGTTTATCTTCTTTGATTGCTAATACTTGCAGATGGTGTTATATGACTCGCTGAGAATTGGAAATTTTGGCGATAATACTTTATGTTTAATGAAAATTAAATATTTGGATTTCATGATATTATTATTTGATTTTTATTCTGAGGTCCCTTATTTGGAGGAAATATATGAGTTTAATGGCTTATGTAATATATGTTCATTAATTCATTAAAAAGGAAAAGATTTGAACTTGGTGTCGTTGTTAAAGATTGATTACTAGCTTATTTGTTTTGAAGATTTAGGTTTCTGAGAAATAGTTGGAATTGATGATTTAATTTCTTATTTAATTGAGGAATTATATTTTGAGAAAATATTTGAAATTGTCTATGAAATTTTGGATATAAGATCCTAAATTGTGGAATTTTGGAATATATTGAATTGACTAAGGAATTAAAATTTTGAACGTCAAGGTACAGATGTGTGTTGTTGAAAATTTAGTATAAATTTCAAGAGATAATCTATGTTTTGAGGGAAATATTTGAACTTGGTGATTTTATTTGGAATATTGAAATTCCTAATGACAAAAGTTGGATTAAATATTGATTTACTTGATGATTTAATAGTTGAATTACTCAGATATTGATTATGAAAGATAGATTATTACTTCTTTTTTTTTGAGTACTACAAAGATAGATAGATTAGATTTGATAGATTAGATTATTACTAAATAGCCCAAATAAGAATTTTCATAAAGGTGGATAAGAGCATTGACTACATTATATTTTGGACTTGATATGTTTTAAATGGTGGTTTGGAAGTTTCACTCGAGAAATAGTCAAAAGAATAATAGTGTTTAACTTTTGGGAGTTAGATTTGAAAGATTGAACATGATAGACAATAAATTTGAGAATGAAAAATTATCAGTATTATAGTATTTAAATGAGGCATATTTTGTTGGACGAATTAAGTCTTTCTCTTTGAATTTTGGAAGTTGGACTGTTGTTTGGATCTGTTGGATTAATCGTTGGGTAAATTCAATCTCTTTCAGTTAGAAGTTTTGATTATGAAGACTACATTTTGTGTGGATTCTAGTTTGACTCCTAAGATTGATGAGTATCCATAATTGTAAGTTCAAATTAAGGAAATTGGTCTAAGTGAGATCATTTGCGGTGATTCCAGGCTTGCTCTCGATGGTATAATATTGGGTTGCATACAAGGGTTTTGAGGTCAAACCACTTAGCGGAAAAAATTACTTGGGAAGTAGAGGATGTGATGATATCCAGAGTTATTTCAATTAGGTATTGTTTTAAGTTATGGGGACGCGACTTTTCTTTAAGGATGGTAGATGTTAACACCTTACCCTTAGGTGTTGTAGCCTAGAGCTGTGAGACTTAGATTTCTTAGTTGGCTTTGATTCTTAAGTTGGAGTGCTTTGTGGGGGGGGNGGGGGGGGGGGGGGGGGGGGGGGGTGAGGGGGAAGCATTTTTTAATGATGGTAGATTGGGATACGCGACTTTTATTTCTTCCGAATTAACACTTTTTTTTCTATACTCCTTTAAATTCTATTTGAATCCTTATTCTCATCAACATTATAACTATTATTACTATTATTATTGTTATTAGTATTATTATTATTATCCTAAAATATTTCTACATTGTTAGTGTGGTTATTTTTATAAGTTAATACATATATTATTTTAAATACAAATATTACTTGAGAATACAAATAAAGTTATGCATATATATATATATATATATGTGTGTGTGTGTGTGTGTGTGTGTGTGTGTGTGTGTGTGTTTTACGTACTCTAGTTATATTACGTACTTACTATGCACATATCTAATCTAATCTAAAATCATAACAAGTGTGAATGAAGGTTAAACCCTTCATTTATGTCCGTTTTTCGTAGGGCTGTCAAAGTGTATCAAAGCCTGCGGGTCGGCCTGTTCCCGTCCCGCTGTGGGGCGGGTTAGGGTCACGGAAAATTAGGCCCACGAAAATGCGGGTCTAACTGGGCGGGCTAGAATCTGTCCGCGACCCACGGGCCAAATAATTAAAAAAAATAAAAAATATAAATTTAATGAAAATATTATTGGTCATACACTTTAATTCTATTTCACCCAATTTTATTGAAGATTACTCCGTATTAAACAAAGAAGCATTAATTACATCCATTAATTTAATAATTTATAATACATAAATTCCACCCAATTTACCATTGCCATCTAGGGGTGTAAACGAATCGAATCGAGTCAAATACTTCAGTATTCGATTCGAATTCGATTATTTTGATGAGTATTCGAATTCGAATTCGTTTAGTGTTCGAATCCTAAATTTTGATTCGTATTCGATTCGACCAATTTATTCGAATATATTCGATTCGATTCGAATATTCGAATTCGAAATGACTATCTTAGTTTTTTTCTAAATTTTTTAATAAATTAAGATAAAATATAACAAAAATTGCCGCGACCGTGAAGATTGTTGCCCGCCGAACGACAGTGGTCGTGAGGAGTTGCTGCCCTGCCTTGCTGAGTTGCTCTCCTTGTTACCGTGCTTCCTTGCCACGACGGTAGTCTGTCGTGAAAAGGGGAGGACAAAACGAGGGCGAAGCAGTTGGTAGAAGAGGCGAAGTTGGAAACTGCGGCTGCCGAACTGGGAAGACTGAAGGGTGAAGCACTAAAGCGGCTGCTCTCACTTTTATTTTAGCTTAGGGTTGCCTTTACTAGTTTAGTTTCTTTATATATATATATATATTCGAATATTCGAATACTATTCGAATCGAATCTATCCTGATTTGTATTTGGATTTGAATAACATTCGAATCAAAATGTGTATTCGAATTCGAATTCGTATTCGAAATATTCGAATTCGAATATAACTATTCGAATTCGAATCACGAATCGGATCAAAATCAAAATGATTTGTTTACACCCCTATTGCCATCCATTAATTTATATATATATTTTTCACAGTAAGATATTACGGAGTACATTATTTCTTATTTACTTATTAGTTTTTTTTTTTTTTCATAATCAGCAATAAAGCAAAGATTGTTATTACAAAGAATTTTAAGTTTCAGCTTGAATTATTGAAAGGGCAAATACTGGATAATTTACATAGAATGCCTCTCCTGTGTGGACCACTGTAACAATAACACATCAGGGCCCTCCATTTTTTCACTCTTCAGGCGAAATGTGCATACATCTTAAAATCCTCCATATAAGTGTAAAGACTCGCCATTGTCCAACTGCCAAACGAGATCCATAGTAATAAGCTTATTTACCTTATTAGTTATTATAGTACTTATTACTTTATTAGCATGTTAATGTAGATATATTAAATATAATATATCTAAATATATATATATATATATATATATATATATATATATATAAATGAGAGAAAGAGGAATTCAAGGATAATGTTTAAAATGATTGAGATAATGAATTATGAAATGTAGTACAGCTATTTATAGTGTAAAGAAACAACAACCAAATGTTAAACTTTAGGCTGTAGAGCAACATGTATTAACTCTCCACGAATTGCTGTGCCACCATCCACGTAGTAATTATTTTCTAACAAACTAACTACACCATGCAAAATATCTAATTGGTTTAACTATTATAATAATATTATTATTATAACATTGCCTCCTTTAAACCAAGTTGGATATATTGGTCATTCCAATATTCTTCTTCAATTTGAGAAATGTCTCTGTCTTCAACGGCTTCGTAAAAATATCTGCAACTTGACATTCACTTGAACAATACTCAATGTTGATTTGTTTTTCAGCAACCAACTCTCTGATTTTGTGATACTTGATATCAATATGTTTGCTGCGGCCATGAAATACAGGATTCTTGGATAACGAAATTACAGACTTGTTGTCACAGAAAATAGTTGTAGGTGCTTCCTGCTTGTGTTGTAAAAACTCCAAAATTCTTCTCAGCCAAATTGTCTGAGTAGCAAAATTTGCTGCTGCAATATATTCTGCTTCTGCGGTTGAAAGTGCTACAATCTGCTGCTTCTTTGAAGACCAAGAAAATATAGCTGAACCAAGATAGAATGCATATCCTGATGTGCTTTTTTCTAGTATCAACATCTCTAGCCCAATCACTGTCTGTGTACCCAACAAGTTCCACAACTTCATTAGTAGAGTAAAAAATTCCATCATTACTCGTACCTTTGACATATCTCAGAATTCGCTTTGCTGCAGCCCAATGCGATTCTTTTGGCTCCTCCATGAATTTACTAAGTATTCCAACTCCAAAAGAAATATCCGGCCTTGTTGCCACCAGATACCTCAAACTCCCAATCAAACTTTTATAAGCTGTAACATTCACATTCTTACTAGACTCATCTTTGGACACCTTTAACTTTTCAGCTACCGGAGTTGAAACTGGTTTGGAGTTTTCCATTTTGAACTTTTTCAAGATATCAGCTGCATACTTCTTCTGTGAAATAAAGATTCCACCATCCATCTGAACAACCTTAAGGCCAAGAAAGTAACACATAAGGCCCATATCAGTCATTTCAAATCTCTTAATGAGTGCCTCCCTGAATTCTGAGATTAACTTCAAGTTATTTCCAATAAAAACCAAATCATCAACATACAGACAGATTATAACTACATCACCAGAATCAGTGCATTTGACATACAAACTGTGTTCATGAGGACATCTCATAAAACCACTTTCAATAAAATAGGAGTCAATGCAACCATACCACGCCCTAGGCGCCTGCTTTAAGCCATATAAAGTTTTTCTCAACCTGTAACCTTTATTTTCTTCCCCTTTCGTCACAAATCCTGCAGGTTGCTCAACATATATTTCTTCTTCAAGAAAACCATTCAAAAAAGCAGACTTGACATCCATTTGATGCAATTTCCAATCATTTTGAGCAGCAAGAGAAATAACCATTCGAACTGTATCAAGTCTACTTACTGGAGCAAAAACCTCAAAATAATCAATACCTGGTTTCTGCTTGTAGCCCTTTGCTACCAACCGTGCTTTAAAACGATCAATTTCTCCATTTGACTTGTATTTGGTTCTGTAGACCCACTTTACCCCAATTGGCTTCTTTCTAGGAGGTAAATCTATTAACTCCCAAGTACCATTATTTTCAATGGCACGAATCTCCTCATCCATCGCCTTAAGCCAATGAGTTTCTGTAGCAGCCTCCTCAAAGGATAGAGGGTCACAATCTGCAAAAAGAGCAAATTGAACAATCTCTTTATCAGACAGGTCATTATCATGACCCACAACATAATCCTGCAAGCGAGCTGGTAACTGGCACTCGCGTTGAGATCGTCGAACAGACGACTCTGGTTGCGAAGGAGACCGGTCAATATCTGGAATCGGTTGCTCATCAACAATAGTTTCAACAACAGGAACAACAACTGACCTTTCATCTTTAACTGACCAATCCCAGGCACCATATTCATCAAAAGTGACATCACGACTTATAACAACCTTTTCAGTTTCAGGATTGTATAGTTTATATACCTTTGAAGCGTCACTATAACCAATGAATATACACTTCTCACCTTTATCATCCAACTTCTTTCTCAATTGATCTGTCACATGTGCATATGCCAAACATCCAAAAACCTTGAGATTTCTGATAAAGGGTTTTCTTCCACTCCAAGCTTCTTCAGGTGTCTTATCACGCACACTCTTAGTTGGACACCTGTTCAATACATAGACAGCACAAGCAACAGCCTCTGCCCAAAAAGGCTTAGGCAGATTTTTAGATTTCAGCATGCACCTCACCATATCCATGATTGATCTATTCTTCCTCTCAGCCATCCATTTTGTTGTGGAGTGTATCTAGCTGTCATATAGTGCTGAATACCCTTCTCATTCAGAAAATTATCACAAGCAATATATTCTGTACCTCTATCAGTTCTCAAGATTTTAATTTCATAATCACTCTGCTTTTCAACAAAAGTCTTAAATTGTTTGAAAACATCACATGCATAAGACTTTTGCTTCAGAAAGTAAACCCATGTTTTCCTACTAAAATCATCAATGAAAGTAACAAAGTACTTACAAGGTCCATGTGAGGGAACCTCCAACGAACATAGGTCTGAGTGAATAATCTCCAACTGTTTCGTAGCTCTCCTTGACTTGCCCACGGGGAAGGGATCTCTATGCTTCTTCCCAATCAAACAAATCTCACAAATACGATCAGGGACATTTACAACAGTTAAATCAGAAACAAGCTCCTTTTTCGCTAGATAGTTTAATCCAGAGAAATGGAAATGTCCAAATCGCATATGCCATAACCAATTATCATCACATATTTCAGAATTGAAGCAAGAAAGAAGTGCATGATTGATTTTCAAAGGAAATAGTCGATTTTGGGACATATTTACATTTGCAATCAAAACTCTCTTAGCACCTACAATGGTACAGCACCCCTGTGTAATATTTATCTTATATCCTTTTTTTTTTACAACTGCCCCATACTCAACAAATTTTGGTGCAGTTCAGGAACATAGAACACATCAGATATAAAATTTTGAGTACCATCCTTCAACTGAATAGAGATTTTACCTTTTCCCAAAATTGGCACTTTTGACTTGTTGCCAAATGTCACTTCAGACCGGACTGATTCATCTAGTTCGGAAAACAATTCTTTCTTCCCACACATATGGTTACTACACCCAGTATCCAAGAACCATATGTTTTCGTCTGCAGAAAAACTATTACTGGCCAACAGTAAGGTTTGAGAACTCTCACCGGACTTTTCAGCAATGTTTGCTTGATTTCCACAATTGTCCTCATTGTACCAGCAATCTGCAATCTTGTGCCCATACTTGCCACAATTGTAGCAATGAAATGGAAATTTGCCTTGTTTGGCATTACCTCCACCTCTTCCTTGGTTGGAGTTACCACGTCCTCCTCCTTGATTGGAGTTACCACGTCCTTTTTCTCTAAATCCTCATCTTCCTCTTCCACGACCTCTACCAGATCCTCCACCTCTTTGATTAGGGCTAGTCATATTAAGAGTGACTTGGCTCTTCAAAGCTTCTTCTGCAAGTGGTTCCGATTTTGACTCAATCCTGTCAATATGACTTTCTATCATACCTTTCAGCTCTGCAATTGATAAGAGCTCGGTTTTGTGTGACTCTGTTATTGAAGCCACCACATGGTCATATTTCATCGGCATAGTTCGAAGAACTTTTTCAACCACTGCACCATCTTCAATCGTATCTCCATATAACCACATCTTATTCACCTGATCAATAAGATGAGTGAAATACATATCTACTGTTTCTGTAGAGGTCATCTCACAATGATCGTACAACCTTCTCAACGACTGCAACTTCGACTTTTGTTCCCGATCAACTCCTTTGTGTGACACCATTAGGATATCCCAAGCTTGCTTTGTTGTTTGAGACCGAGCTAATTGCCCAAAAATTGAGTAATCAACACCTTGGTGAATCTGCCCCAAGGCCAATTGATCTTGCCGTATAGAGGCTGCATAAGCTCCTTCTTGTAGACCGGGATCAATAAAGCTCCAAAGGTTTTGGGCTTTCAAATGTGTGGTCATCATAATTTACAAATAATTATAATCGAGTTTCCCGTCTAATTTGGGACCAGACCACACAATATTGAAATTTGTGGACATATTTCACTACGGACAATATCTCGGGGTTGGAAGGTTGACAGGCTTTGATACCAAATGTAGATATATTAAATATAATATATCTAAATGTATATATATAAATATATATCAATATAAATATATATATATATATATATAATATAAATATACGTATATATAATTGAGAGAAAGAGGAATTGAAGGATAGTGTTTAAATTGGTTGAGATAATGAATTATGAAATGTAGTACAACTATTTATAGTGTAAAGAAACAACAACCAAATGCTAAACTTTAGGCTGTAGAGCAACATGTATTAACTCTCCACGTTTCACGCTCCACGAATTGTTGAGCCACCATCCACGTAGTAATTATTTTCTAACAAACTAACTACACCATGCATAACATCTAATTGGTTTAACTATTATAATAATAATATTATTATAACATTTAAGTTTGTATAGTTAACTAGTTAAGTACTTAAGTGTTGAGGACAACTATGAGGATGACAAAGAAAATAGTCCTTTGATTTTGGAGGGTCCAATGACGAGAGCAAATGCACAAATATTTCATGAAGCTATGAGTGGCCTTATTAAAGGAGTAAGTGAAGCTAATAAAACATATGAAGTTGGAGTTGTGTTGAAGGTGGTCAATCTGATTCAAGACACAATTTGAAGAATAAAATCAAGTGAAGGTTTATACCTTATAAATTAACACTTGGAGTATTTTTTTCTTGCAAATAAAAGTTTGAGACTATTTTGGTCCGTATTTATGTTATTCAATTTGTAAAGTCCAAATTAAGCTTATAATTCCTAAATTCAATTAGAATTTAGTTTTTATAAACTTATTTGACTTAGTTATCCTAGTCTTGTGGCTAGTTATATCTTTTTAGCTAGTTTAGCATTAGAATAACACATCTTGAACTTAAATGCCTTGATGTGTAGGGACTAGCTAAAGTGTATAAATAGCTCTGCTATTATTTTTGTTGGATAGACAACTTTGAAAGTAGTAAATTCAAGAATATAGCTTTGGCAATTTCTTTTCCTTGAGTTCTTAAGGAGTATTTTGACTTATCTTGGGATTTTCCTCCTAAGTGGCATCTAACTCTTATCTCCATCCTTGGAGTGGCGAGACTTTGCACTACCACTCTCCGACCTTTACTTCCATCACCCAACCGTTCTTCTTTCTTAGCCGGAGCCCACAACAATGTTGGTATCAGAGCTTTGGTGTCAAATCCTTACATTACATGTTACAATCATTCCAAATTTCAGTTTCTACTCATGCAACGTAAGTTATATTCTATTGAGTATTTACTGAAATCTTGCATTTTTTCTAAGTGTCATATACGAACTTCATTCGTATATTCTGCTACATGATTTTATCTAAAGGAGAAGCGAGCAAGTCTATTAACATGGGAAAGGACAAAGTTGATATTGCTACCAACCGGACGAGAAACACCAATTGCTTTAAATGCCAAGGTAGAGGCCACATAGCTAAAGATTGTCCTAACAAAAGAAATATTATTTTGCTTGATTCAGGGGAATTTGAGACAGATCCAGAATCTAAGGAGGAATCTAGAGCTCCTAGTGGAAGTGAAGATGAAATTCTAAGCCCCGCTGAAGGAGATATGTTGATGGTGAGAAGATTGTTGAACTTGCAAGCTAAAGGTGAAGAAGAGCAAAGAGAAAACATATTTCACACTAGATGTCACATTCATAATAAAGTGTGTAAGCTTATAATTGATGGGGGCAGTTGTACTAATGTAGCTAGTATTGAACTAGTTACAAAGCTAAGATTGAATACTATTGAGCACCCTATGCCATACTCTCTACAATGGCTAAACAAAAATGGAGAAATCAAGGTTGACAAACAGGTGTTAGTTTTGCTCTCCATTGGAAGGTATACCGATGAGATTTTATGTGATGTAGTTCCCATGCAGGCTGCGCATGTGCTCTTGGGGAGGCCTTGGCAATTCGATAAGAAGACCATCCATGAAGGTTTTAGTAATAGATATTCATTTGTACATGAAGGAAAGAAAGTAACTCTTGTACCTTTGACTCCTAGTCAAATTCATGATGATGAGAAAAAAACAAAGAAAAAGAGGAAACAGAAAAAAATGAAAAAAAAATGAAAAGAAAGAAAGTGAGCAAAAGAAAGAGAGAAGAAAAAAATCAAACATATTATGCAAAAGAAAAGAAATTGAGAGAGTTATTGATGCTGGACAACCTATATTTCTTATGCTTTACAAATGGTCTATGCCTCAACTAGATAACCTTGAGCATTTGCCCGGGGCTATTTCATCTTTGATGCAGGTTTTTGAATATGTATTTCCAAAAGAGATTCCAAGTGGCTTACCTCCTATGAGAAGAATAGAGCACCAATTAGACTTAATACCTGGGGTTCCTATTCCAAATAGACTTGCTTACAGATGCAACCCCGAAGAAACTAAAGAAATTCAAAAACAAGTGGATGAGTTGATGGAAAAATGACAAATAAGGGAGAGCTTAAGTCCTAGTGTTGTACCAGTATTGCTAGTGCCCAAAAAGGATGGGTCATGGAGGATGTGTGTGGACTGCCGAGCTATAAACAAGATCACAGTAAAGTATCGTTTTCCCATTCCTCGTTTAGATGACATGTTAGACGAGCTACATGGTGCATGCATATTTTCTAAAATTGATTTGAGGTCTGGGTACCATCAAATTAGAATTCATGAGGGGGGTGAATGCAAAACTGCATTCAAGACCAAACAAGGCCTATATGAATGGCTAGTTATGCCATTTGGACTCACTAATGCACCTAGTACGTTCATGCGTTTGATGAACCATGTGCTTAAAAATTTTATTGGCAAAAGTGTAGTGGTATATTTCGATGATATACTAATATACAACAAAAGCTTTGAAAAGCATGTTCAACATTTGCATGATGTTTTCTCTTTTTGAGAACTAATAAATTATACGCAAATTTTAAAAAAATTGTGAGTTTTGCACCTCATCTGTTCATTTTCTTGGCTTTATTATTAGTGCCAATGGAATTGAAGCAGATAGTGCCAAAGTCCAAGCTATTAGTGAATGGCCAATGCCAATGACAGTTAGTGAGGTGCGTAGCTTTCATGGCTTAGCAAGTTTTTATCGCCGATTTGTGAAAGATTTTAGCACTATTGCTGCACCACTAACCGAGGTGATTAAGAAAAATGTTGGTTTTCAATGGGGTGAAAAACAAGAGCTAGCTTTTAAAATACTGAAAGAAAAATTAAGCTCTGCACCCGTTCTTGCCTTGCCTAATTTTGAGGCAACTTTTGAATTGGATTGTGATGCTTCGAGAGTTGGAATTGGAGTTGTCCTAATGCAAGGTGGCAATCCTATTGCATATTTCAGTGAAAAACTAAACGGGGCCGCTCTTAATTACCCGACATATGACAAAGAGTTCTTTGCTCTTTTTAGAGCTTTGGAACACTAGGAACATTACTTAAGGCCTAAAGAGTTTGTAATCCCATACTGACCATGAATCTTTGAAGTATCTTAAAGGTCAAAGCAAACTCAATAGGCGTCATGCTAAATGGGTTGAATACATTGAATCTTTTCCATATGTTATTCAATACAAGTATGATAAAGATAACGTGGTGGCTGATGCTTTGTCTCGTAGATATTCTTTGTTAACAACTATGCATGCTAGATTTTTAGGATTTGAGCATTTAAAGGAGTTATATGCTACTGATTCTGATTTTCAGGGATTATATGTGGAATGTCAAAAGGCTGATTCTGATTTTCAGGGATTATATGTGGAATGTCAAAAGGGAGCTCATGGTTTTCAGGGATTATATGTGGAATGTCAAAAGGGAGCTCATGGGAAATTTTATGTGCATGAGGAATGTCAAAAGGGAGCTCATGGGAAATTTTATGTGCATGATGAATGTCAAAAGGGAGCTCATGGGAAATTTTATGTGCATGATTGTTTTTTGTTTAAAGAAAATAGATTGTGCATTCCTTGTTGTTCTATGCGAGAACTTCTAATTAAAGAAGCCCATGGGGGAGGTTTGATGGGCCATTATGGCATTCATAAGACTTTGGATATTTTGCATGAACACTTCTTTTGGCCAAAAATGAGAACAGATGTAAATAAAATGTGTGATAGATGTATTATTTGCAAACGAGCTAAGTCTACAAGTCAACTGCATGGGTTATATCATCCTTTGACTGTGGCTGAACATCCTTGGGTTGATTTATCATGGACTTTGTTTTAGGGCTACCGAGAACAAAAAAAGTTCATGATTCAATTTCTGTGGTTGTTGATAGGTTTTCAAAGATGACACATTTCATTCATTGCTATAAATCTGATGATGCTAGCAGTGTTGCTACGTTATTTTTCAAAGAGATTGTTCGTTTGCATGGGATGCCTAAAACCATTGTTTCTGATAGGGATGTAAAATTTTTGAGCTATTTCTGGAAAACTCTTTGGGGTAAGCTTGGTACTAAGTTGTTGTTTTCTACTACATGTCACCCGCAAACTGACGGGCAAACTGAAGTTGTCAATAGAACTCTAGGAACTTTGCTTCGAGTTTTAATTAAAATGAATTTGAAGAATTGGGAAGAATTGCGGCCTATTGCTGAATTTGCCTATAATAGGCACACACACAACACTACAGGTTTTCCCCTTTTGAGGTGGTTTATGGGTTTAATCCCTTAACTCCTATTGATTTGATGCCATATCCGGTGAACGAGTACCGCAATTTAGATGGAGCTAACAAAGCTGACATGGTAAAGAAAATGCATGAAAAAGTGGGAAAACAAATTGCTAAGAAAAATGAACAGGTGGCCAAGTATGTGAACAAGGGCAAGAAGGAGGTGATTTTCAATCCCGGGGACTTCGTATGGGTCCATATGCGGAAAGAGCGGTTTCCTTCCCAAAGAAAATCTAAGTTGCTACCCCATGGCGATGGACCATTTCGTGTGCTTGCAAAGCTCAACAACAATGCTTATACATTAGAATTGCCAAGTGGGTATGGGATTAGTTCTACCTTTAATGTTGCTGATTTATCTCCTTGTCCTACCAGCGAAATTGATTCGTCGACGAATCTTTCTAAGGGGGGAGGAAATGTTGAGGACAACTATGAGGATGACAAAGAAAATAGTCTTTTGATCTTAGAGGGTCCAATGACGAGAGCAAAGGCGCAGATATTTCATGAAGCTATGAGTGGCCCTATTAAAGGAGTAAGTGAAGCTAATAAAAAATATGAAGTTGGAGTTGAGTTGAAGGTGGTCAATCTGATTCAAGACACAATTTGAAGAATAAAACCGAGTGGAGGTTTTTTTTTTTTTTTTTTTTAAACAAACAGTGATCTTTATTCATCTCCTCAAAAAGTAGGCCATAGCCTATACAAGTGATCGGCCCCAAAGTGACCATACAAAGAAGGCCTAAGCCTTAACCTATCTCAAGAGGCATATGCCTTACAAACATACATCAACAACACTACAAACACTACAAACATACAAACATACATTCACTCTTGTTCAAACAAACTAGTACAAGGATTGAGGATTATTGTGAATGTGATACTTAAGCTAAGATTTACTTAGGCTTGAAGCACCTCACCACGAATCCTATGCTCATAGTCCATTCTCTTATCAAACTAAACCCCACCCCATGCAAATTATCACATTCATTCCATTCCTTATCATGAATTAAGACCCAACCCCTTTACAAGCATGGGAATTGAGCCTTTTATCACATAAACCCCCACCATTTCAAACCCAAAACCCTTCCTCTGCCCTCACCCCTTATAAATCAACACTGTACTTGGAGTATTTTTTTTCTTGCAAATAAAAGTTTGAGACTATTTTGGTCCGTATTTATGTTATTCAATTTGTAAAGTACAAATTAAGATTATAATTACTAAATTCAATTAGAATTTAGTTTTTATAAACTTATTTGACTTAGTTATCCTAGTCTTGTGGCTAGTTATATCTTTTTAGCTAGTTTAGCATTAGAATAGCACATCTTGAACTTAAATGCCCTGATGTGTAGGGACTAGCTAAAGTGTATAAATAGCTCTGCTATTATTTTTGTTGGATAGACAACTTTGATAGTAGTAAATTCAAGAATATTGCTTTGGCAATTTCTTTTCCTTGAGTTCTTAACGAGTATTTAATTTGACTTATCTTGGAATTTTCCTCCTAAGTGGCGTCTAACTCTTTCTCCATCCTTGGAGTGGCGAGACTTTGCACCACCACTCTCCGACCTTTACTTCCATCACCTAACCGTTCTTCTTTCTTAGCCGGAGCCCACAACATTAAGTTAAGCTTGTGTAGGTTTTTTTTTTTTTTTTTTTGTGTATTAGTGTATTACTTTGTTATTAGTAATTTAACATAAATTGATATGAGTTTATGAACTTTGATTATTAATTATGAAGTGTGTCATTTTTAGAGTTATTTACTTAATTTGTAATGAATTCAAAAAAATAAAAAAATAAATAAAACCCTCGAGCCTAGCCCGCTAAGCCCACCAAAATTTAGGCCCGCGGTGGGGCGGGCCTAATAGGGTTTATCAAATTTATTAAAATATTTATTATTATTATTATTATTATTATTATTATTATTATTTACAATAATTTAAAATTTATGCATAAATCTTGGGCAACTATTATTATTATTATTATTTACAATAATTTAAAATTTATTATTAAATAAATCTAAAATTTTAATATGAACTACTCCGTCTTAATATTGGGCAACTATTTTTTGTGCATCGCGCATAGAAAATACTAGTGTATGTTATACGTATATATATATATATATATATATATATGTGTGTGTGTGTGTGGGTGTGTGTGTGTGCGCGCGCGTGTGTGTGTGTGCGCGCGCGCGCGCGCGTGTGTGTGTGTAGTCCGTATGTTACTTATGTATATAGTCTTTATGTATATTATATATCTACTATACTAATAATCTACTATACTAATAAGAGCCAAAGAAAGTTATGCCTATAATGGGTAGAAAAAATGACGGTCAAATTATCAAATCAAATGGATGGTTCAGATTGTTTAGATTCATATTTTTTTGAGATTTCCTAATTTATCTTTAATTATATGATTAGCCGTTAACTTTTGCGTTAAATATTATCTTTTCTACAATACAAATATTCTTTACCTTCAAATTTATTAATTAATTATATTCACTACATTGTTCATTGTTTTTTATATTATCTTGTAATTAAATATCAAAGTTATACTAAAAATAATGTTATATATTTATTTACCAAGTATTATGTTAATAACATGGAAACATTTTTATAAAAAAACAGTTTGAAACCAATCATATTAACCACTTATGGCGGATTTGTTGACAAAGAAGACATTCAAATAACCCAATAAATTGATTTAAAACTCATTATTAAAAATGTCAATGTAGGTCAATAGAACATTGTGACACACTTGATGCATTGAAAAGATGTTGAGACTACAACATTGTTGGAATCATCTTTCAAATTCAGAAAAAGAAGAAATTAAAAAAATAGTTAGCGTTGCAGCATTCATTAATCTTGTATGTAAAATATTTATTGTGCATTCTTTTAATATATTAGAACTAATATAAATTTACAATTCATTTCATTTTCTACAATCAACTTGTTTGGATTAAAGACAAAATCAACATCGATCTTGACAACAAAAATAATTGGTATATAGGATGTAGCCACTATTTAAATATGTTTATGCACAAAGTGGCAAACTATTTAACTGCATGTAGTGTTTATGCACAAAGTGGCAAACTATTTAACTACATTCATACTAATTCCAAAAATATGAACTTCAAAATAAACATGTGCAAAATGGATGTAGAAACTGTTGATGAAACTAGACATATATTGCAGCATCAGTATTCGGACTACCTGCAAAGCTATTGTTCTTAGTAACTTACTATCAAGTAAACAAAGTTATGAAACTAGAACAAAATGTACTACTCATTAACCTTCTACAACGCACATCTCACAGCACATGAAACATGTAAGGGGGAAAAGTTATCACTGTCAAATATCAATTGGCGCTTGAAAGATTAAAAGTTTATTGTACAACTAAGATCTCAGTCATATATATAAACACAACAAGACAAATCCACAACTTCCTACATCATAATCTTATTGAATGATGTTGCCCTCTATACTACTACAATAACTCAATTGCACATGACACATTGCCAAATACCACTAAATAATTTTTTTTTAAACAAGTATTGAAGATAAAGGCAATAACAATGCTACCTGAAAGAGAATTAAAAAGGCTTAGAGAAATTCAAACGAAAAAGTAGTGTTTATTTATACTATCATTTTTATACTGAGTATTTACATTAGCGTTTTTACAAAATTGTAAATATTTATTTTAGTAACAATTATAATCAATTTTTCATATATTATCTTTCATTCATAAACTTTGAATTATCGATTTAAATAAACAAATTCAACATGTAATTACATATGCATGAACATCTCCTATATAATCTTGAATTGATATACTTTGAAATACTTATTTAATAACAATCATTGGGCATTATCTCATTCGCGCAATGCGCGTGAAAAACTAGTTTTAGGAATAAGGGTCAAATAGGTCACTGATGAACTACACACGAAACTGCGATTAGGTCATCGAACTAAAAAACAATGCAATTGGGTCCTTGAACTACACAAATTCATGCAATTTAACCCAAAATGACTTGCTTTACATGACTTCCGGTTACCAATTAAAATATAATATTTTAAAATCATTTTAAATAAAATAATTAATTAAAATTAAAAAAAAAAAACTTTCGGCCTGAGACGAAGGCTATCATCTCTATGGCCAGGAGACGAAGGAACCTTCGTCTACCATGGAGACGAAGGGCCAGGAGACGAAGGAACCTTCGTCTACCATGGAGACGAAGGTCTCTTCGTCTCCTTGGCCGGAGACGAAGCGGACCTTCGTCTCCTAGCCATGGAGACGAAGCCAGTCCGAGACGATTCGTCTTGGTCCGGCAATTTTAATTAATTATTTTATTTAAAATTATTTTAAAATATTATTTTTAAAATATTATTTTATTTAAAATTATTTTAAAATATTATTTTTAAAATTGATAATTAGAAGATTAGGTAAAACAAATCATTTTGGGTTAAATAAATAAATTGCATGAATTTGTGTAGTTTAGGGAGCCGATTGCATTATTTTTTAGTTCGATGGCCTAATTACAGTTTCGTGTGTAGTTCAGTGGCTTATTTGACCCTTATTCATGTATTTTATTTTTTTTTGAGTACTACTGACATTCATTTATTTTATTATTAATATTGATTGATAAGATAAGATTAGGAGTTACAAAATTGATTTCAATTAAATCACAATTTTATCTAATCAATCACAATTTTATTACGGATTGGAGTAATATTGATGATGAGATGAGAAAATAATTAGGGGTCGTTTATTTCATTTCTCTGTTTTTCCATTTCTTGTTTTCCATTTTTCCAGTTTTCCATCTCTCCATTTCTCCAGTTTTTCATTATTCTAATTTTATTAAATACAATAATAGTAATAATAATAATAAGAATAATAATAATAATACTCCGTAATAATAACAACAACAACAACAACAACAAATCTTTGTGTATAAAGAGGATGGAAAAGTAAAAAGGAAAAAAGATAATAATAATAATAATAATAATAATAATAATAGTAATAAAAATAATAAGAATTATTTAATAATAATAATAATAATAATAATAATAATAATAATTTGATAGTTGAAGGATCATTAGTGGTTAACTTGGATTACGGATGGTAACGATAGCTAGATAGACAGACAAATAGATAGATAGATAGAACGTAACCTAGTAATTAAGTTTTATTAGATAGATAGACAGATAGATAGATAGATAGAACCTAGTAAGTTTTATTAGATAGATAGATAGATAGATAGATAGATAGATAGAACCTAGTAAGTTTTATTAGATGTATAGATAGATAGAACCTAGTAAGTTTTATTAGATAGATAGATAGAACCTAGTAAGTTTTATTATTTACTTTTATTTTTAAGAGTAGATAGATAGATAGATAGAACCTGGTAAGTTTTGTTAGATAGATAGATAGAACCTAGTAAGTTTTATTATTTACTTTTATTTTAAAGAGTAGATAGATAGATAGAACCTAGTAAGTTTTATTATTTACTTTTATTTTTAAGAGTAGATCCTAGTAAGTTTTATTATTTACTTTTATTTTTAAGAGTAGATACTAGTAAGTTTTATTATTTACTTTTATTTTTAAGAGTAGATAGATAGATAGATAGATAGGACCTAGTAAGTTTTATTATTTACTTTTATTTTAAAGAGTAGATAGATAGATAGAACCTAGTAAGTTTTATTATTTACTTTTATTTTTAAGAGTAGATCCTAGTAAGTTTTATTATTTACTTTTATTTTTAAGAGTAGATACTAGTAAGTTTTATTATTTACTTTTATTTTTAAGAGTAGATAAATAGATAGATAGATAGATAGATAGATAGATAGATAGATAGATAGAACCTAGAAAGTTTTATTATTTAGATAGATAGATAAATAGATAGATAGATAGATAGATTATTTATTATTTACTTTTATTTTTAAGAGTAGATAGATAGATAGATAGATAGAACCTAGTAAGTTTTATTATTTGCTTTTATTTTTAAGAGTAGATAGATAGATAGATAGATAGATAGAACCTAGTAAGTTTTAATTTTAAGATAGATAGATAGATAGATAGATAGATAGATAGATAGATTGATTGATTGATAGAACATAGTAAGTTTTATTATTTACTTTTATTTTTAAGAGTAGATAGATAGATAGATAGATAGATAGATAGAACCTAGTAAGTTTTATTATTTAGATAGATAGATAGACAGAACCTGGTAAGTTTTATTATTTATTTTTATTTTTAAGAGTAGATAGATAGATAGATAGATAGATAGATAGAACCTAGTAAGTTGTATTATGTAAATAGATAGATGGATAGATAGAACCTAGTAAGTTTTATTATTTACTTTTAGTTTTAAGAGTAGATAGATAGACAGATAGATAGAACCTAGTAAGTTTTATTATTTAGATAGATAGATAGATTGAACCAAGTAAGTTTTATTATTTACTTTTATTTTTAAGAGTAGATCGATAGATAGTTAGAACCAAGTAAGTTTTATTATTTACTTTTATTTTTAAGAGTAGATAGATAGATAGATAGATAGATAGAACCTAGTAAGTTTTATTATTTACTTTTATTTTTAAGAGTAGATAGATAGATAGATAGATAGATAGATAGAACCTAGTAAGTTTTATTATTTATTTTTATTTTTAAGAGTAGATAGATAGATAGATAGATAGATAGGTAGATAGATAGAACCTAGTAAGTTTTATTATTTACTGTTATTTTTAAGAGTAGAATTGATATAAAATTTTGGTTTGATTATATGCTTATGAGAATTTTAATTTTATATGGTTGGATGATGATGATTGATGGTAGAAGGGAATTTGGACAATTGAAGGATTAGAGGAAGTTGATGAAATAAGCTTTAACAGTAAGTGTTTATGTCCACTAAAAGTTACTTTTGCCCTGTAGATGATTTGAGGTATATATATGATGTATGTGGTGTGGTATAAAAATACAAAATTTTCGTATAAAGGATATATGTATTTTGCGAGATATATTATACTCCCTCGGTCCCTAATTGTTTGTCTCATTTACTTTTTGCACGGTTTTTAATACAACATAACAAATGATACTAACTTTCCAATTTTACCCTTAAAAAGTCAGTTCTTATATCGCGGACCGCGGTCCACAATGCATTGTGGACCGCGGTCCCAAAACGACGTCGTTTTAGTAAGTGGGAGACGGAACCCCGTAATGGACACTACAGTTCATTCCAAAAGATACTGCCTTACATTTGTTTTGATATTATTGAATGAAACTGTAGTTATATCAAAAAGTAACTGTAGTTGTGTTGATGAAACTGTAGTTATATCAAAAAGTAACTGTAGTTGTGTTGAAAAGAAAGTGCAGTGTATATGAAAAGATACTGAATAACAGTTTCACATTTGTGTTTGATANGTTCTTATATCGCGGACCGCGGTCCACAATGCATTGTGGACCACGGTCCACGATATAATTTGCGTAAAAAGTAGGTGTTATTTGTACAATGTACAATTGTACTTATCTCATTAATGGTCTAAAAAGTTGAAAAGTCAAAAGGGTAATTTGGAAAATGTAGAATGATACTTATGTTCAATTTTAGGAAGATGACACTATGTTGGGACAAACTAAAAAGGAAAGTAAGACAGATAAAATGGGACGGAGGCAGTATATATCTATGCGTGTAGTACAATATGAATATATGATTTTCGTATGTATATGTAATATATACATTTACGTATATATGATTATGATTTGTGTGATGTACATATATATAATAGTTATATCAAATGATTCATGTATTTATACATATTGTGTAGTATATTTTGAATAGTAAAACTTGAATATTATAACTATGTATATTATTTCTTTTGAAAAAAAAAAGATTTAATTTAAATATTAAGTACTGTACGTAGGGTTTTCCAATTGAAAAAATATATATTTAATTTAATTGCTTTGTCTGTAGGTATGATTTTTCTCTATAAAAAAAAATTAATATTTATTTTAATTATTATGTACTGTACGTATGGTCTCTCCTTACAAAATATATATATATATATATATATATATATATACTAAAGAAAAAATAAAAAGTCAATGTCATTTCTCCAACTATAAAATCCCTATCCCACAAACTTCATTATATTCCACGATGCTTGCATATGCATGACTATCAACAAAAGACAGCGTCAAACACTAACTCACATTGGATTATTGCTGAAAAAATCAGTCTTTAATCACGGTCAATTGTACGTGGCTTTCTCCCGAGTGACTCATCCTGATGGCCTAAAAGTGTTTGTTCTATACAAGGATGGACAAGATTGTGTTGCTACTACCAATGTCGTTTACAAAGAGTTTTCAATAATGTGTAAATACAACCAGTGATATTATGTTTTTTTTCCAACATGAAAAAATTGCTATATATCTACACAAAAATATATCTTCCATACATATGAATTAGAATAACAATTAATATTGATTCATATAATTGAGTTACTAGAGAACAAGCATTTTGCCCAATTTGTAAAAATCCTAAACAATGATATATAAAATCTCTAAAGTTTTAGTACTGCATGCGTACATCTACACATTAGATATTAATTAAGCAATTATTTGCTCGAATTCAAACAAAGATAATAACATCAGAAAATATAACTGATCCAAAACATATCTTCAATTTCACTATATAATATTTCATGCTATAATTTATATAATTATATATCGATCCAAATATTCATAATATATTATAACAAATCCATTCCGTGCATCGCACGAATGAAAATACTAGTAGATTTAAGACCCAACGAATTTCAAAGAATAAAGAAGAAAAAGTATTAAGTTAGAAAGAAGAAAAATCGGGCATCATAATCTATAGGGCTGTCAAAATGGGCCAAAGCCCGCAGGCTGGACCGCACCCGCCCCGCGGTGGGACGGGTTAGGGTCATGAAAAAATGGGCCCGCGAAAATGCGGGCCTAATGGGGCGGGCCAAAATTGACCCGCGGGCTAAGTAAAANGGACCGCGGTCCACAATGCATTGTGGACCACGGTCCACGATATAATTTGCGTAAAAAGTAGGTGTTATTTGTACAATGTACAATTGTACTTATCTCATTAATGGTCTAAAAAGTTGAAAAGTCAAAAGGGTAATTTGGAAAATGTAGAATGATACTTATGTTCAATTTTAGGAAGATGACACTATGTTGGGACAAACTAAAAAGGAAAGTAAGACAGATAAAATGGGACGGAGGCAGTATATATCTATGCGTGTAGTACAATATGAATATATGATTTTCGTATGTATATGTAATATATACATTTACGTATATATGATTATGATTTGTGTGATGTACATATATATAATAGTTATATCAAATGATTCATGTATTTATACATATTGTGTAGTATATTTTGAATAGTAAAACTTGAATATTATAACTATGTATATTATTTCTTTTGAAAAAAAAAAGATTTAATTTAAATATTAAGTACTGTACGTAGGGTTTTCCAATTGAAAAAATATATATTTAATTTAATTGCTTTGTCTGTAGGTATGATTTTTCTCTATAAAAAAAAATTAATATTTATTTTAATTATTATGTACTGTACGTATGGTCTCTCCTTACAAAATATATATATATATATATATATATATATATACTAAAGAAAAAATAAAAAGTCAATGTCATTTCTCCAACTATAAAATCCCTATCCCACAAACTTCATTATATTCCACGATGCTTGCATATGCATGACTATCAACAAAAGACAGCGTCAAACACTAACTCACATTGGATTATTGCTGAAAAAATCAGTCTTTAATCACGGTCAATTGTACGTGGCTTTCTCCCGAGTGACTCATCCTGATGGCCTAAAAGTGTTTGTTCTATACAAGGATGGACAAGATTGTGTTGCTACTACCAATGTCGTTTACAAAGAGTTTTCAATAATGTGTAAATACAACCAGTGATATTATGTTTTTTTTCCAACATGAAAAAATTGCTATATATCTACACAAAAATATATCTTCCATACATATGAATTAGAATAACAATTAATATTGATTCATATAATTGAGTTACTAGAGAACAAGCATTTTGCCCAATTTGTAAAAATCCTAAACAATGATATATAAAATCTCTAAAGTTTTAGTACTGCATGCGTACATCTACACATTAGATATTAATTAAGCAATTATTTGCTCGAATTCAAACAAAGATAATAACATCAGAAAATATAACTGATCCAAAACATATCTTCAATTTCACTATATAATATTTCATGCTATAATTTATATAATTATATATCGATCCAAATATTCATAATATATTATAACAAATCCATTCCGTGCATCGCACGAATGAAAATACTAGTAGATTTAAGACCCAACGAATTTCAAAGAATAAAGAAGAAAAAGTATTAAGTTAGAAAGAAGAAAAATCGGGCATCATAATCTATAGGGCTGTCAAAATGGGCCAAAGCCCGCAGGCTGGACCGCACCCGCCCCGCGGTGGGACGGGTTAGGGTCATGAAAAAATGGGCCCGCGAAAATGCGGGCCTAATGGGGCGGGCCAAAATTGACCCGCGGGCTAAGTAAAAAAATTATATATATATATATATATATATATATATATATATATATATATATATATATATATATATTAAATAATACTCCTAATCCTAAATTTAATCCTAAATATTATATGTATGTACTGTGAATATATATATTATATATTCACAATGCGTGAATGTGAATACATAATATATATATTCACAGTGTGTGAATATATATATATTCACACACACTGTGAATATATATATTACATATATTAAAATTAAAAGAAAATGAAAAAGCCTGCGGGCCGGCTCACGGGGCCCGCGAACCCGCGCGGGGCGGGTTAGGGTTACACAAATTCTGGCCCGCGGGCTTAACGGGCCGGCCCGCAAAAGCCCGTCAGAAATTTGGTCCACGGTGGGGCGGGCTTAACGGGACGGGTCGGCCTGCTTTGATAGTACTAATAATCTACACTTAAAGAATATTGCTTCGCCCTGGAAGCACTCCCAAGTCCCAACTTAAGAATTAAGGCCATGTAAGAAATCTAAGTCTTATTACTACTCTAGGCTACAACGCTTGGATGGGTAAGAATTGATTACATGTGAATTATATATATCGAATAAATAAATATATAAAATAAATACTCATCATTTATTTATTTACTAGTTTTACACGCGCATTGCGCGAATGGATTAATGCCCAATGTTTATATTAAAATAAATATTTGAAAGTATATCAATGCAAGATTATATAGGAGAAGTTTGTACATAGGTAATTGAATGTCGAATTTGTTTATTGTTTATTTAAATATGTAACTCAATGTATATGAATCCAAGATAATATAGGAAATTCATTATAATTGTCAATAAAATAAATGCTTGCAACTTTGTAAAATCAATAGTCTAAATACTTGGTTTAAAAATGATAGTCTAAATAAATACTACTTTTGGTTTGAATTTTTCTAAGTATTCTTAATTCTCTTTTGAGTAACATTAGCATTCTCTTCATCTTTACTATTTGTCCTCTTCCTTTTTGTTGGTAGTGTGTTATTTGCAATTGGGTTACTGTTAGTAGCATAGATGACAACTTCATACAATGAGATTATGATATAGGAGCAATGGACTTTAATTTGCTTTAGGTGTTCTGCTCGGGGTTCATTTGGTTCAACCATTATTGTTGAATGAGTTATATATTGTGGATAAAGAAATCCCTAGTTTAAGGAAAAAGATTAAATAAATTAGTAAAAATTTGAAAATTTTAAATATGATGTATTCCAAAGATATTAAAAGGTAGTTTCTCGCTTCAATTTGTTGGGTAATGGGCTATTTGAGTACTTTCATTGTCTAACAAACTCCCTAAGTAGTTAATATGATTGATTTCAAACTATTCTTTTTTTTTTCATGGTACTAATTTAATAAAATACTTGATAAATAAATATATAACATTATTTTGTATTATAACTTTGATATTTAATTACAAGATAGTGTAAAAAGAACATAATGGACAATGTAATGAATATCGATCAATTGATGAATTTGAATGTACAGAATCTTTGCATTAGAGAAAATAAAGAGAATATAACTAATGAAATTATTTTTCTTTTTTAATTTATTGATAATGAACATTTTTTTATTGATAATGAAGATTTTTTTTTCATGGTATTAATAAAATACTTGGTAAATAAATATATAACATTATTTTGTATTATAACTTTGATGTTTAATTACAAGATATTGTAAAAATAAGATAATGGACAATGTAATGAATATCAATTGATAAATTTGAATGTAAAGAATCTCTGCATGGGAGAAAATAAAGACAATATAACTAATAAAATTATTTCTCTTATTTAATTTAATTTTTTGATAATGAATAATTTTTTCAAATAAAGGTATTGTAGACACATAATTCTAAATTAAAGAAATACATATATATCATGTTTTGTTGTAGCTACTAATTTATTTATAATTTAATAAGAGTAAAATAGAGTGGGGAACTTAATTATGCCAAATTTGATTGGAATGAGGTTAACGGAATTTTAACGGAGAAAAGAATATTTTACGGAAAACTTAACGGATAATCATATAATTAAGGATAGATTAGGAAATCTCAAGAAAAAAATATAAATCTAAACAATCTGAACCATCCATTTGATTAAATAATTTGACCGCCATTTTTTCTACCCATTTTAGACCTAACTCTCTTTGGCTCTTATTTCTACCCATTTTAGGCCTAACTCTCTTTGGCTCTTATTAGTATAGTAGAAGTAGATATAAGCATCATACTAATGAACCAAAAATATAATTTATCATTTTATGTGGAAATATAAATAGATTTCTTTTTAAAAGAGGGTGAAAGTGGCCCAATTCATGTATCAAATTGTCAATAAGTCTATATGGGTAGTTTAACTAGTCATAGATGTGCCAAGGGCCTTGTGGTTTAGTGGCATCAAATCCTTCCCTTTATACGGGAGGTGGTGGGTTTGAGCCTCAGTGGAGGCGTTGCTGTCTCTTTGTGCCTCTTTGTGCTTCAGTAGGTTGAGAAAATAGTTTATGAACAGATACTACACTCTGTAATAGAGTCAGAAATTAAGGAGGCTTCTATTTTGTTGTGCATAGTGATCAAAAGTCTAATATCTTTTGATCAAGTGAGTAAGTATGATTTAGTGATTTACCCATTCATAAACTCTTGAGCCTGAATGTGTGGCATTTGGAATGATTGAATGATTTTACCTTTTTTATGACAATCATTTTTCTTACTCAATCATAAAAGAAAAAGTAAAAAGTCAATGTTATTCCTCCAACTATAAACTTTCTCGGACTATAAAATCCCTATCCCCCAAATATGTTGATAAAAGGTTGTGTTCATCCTATCTGGACCCGGGGATTTGTCAAGGTGAATGGCAAAGATCACTTCCCGAACTTTTTCAAATGTGAAAGGAGCCAGAAGTCTGTCCTTATGAGTTTCTGTAATGCGGCAATGCACATTGACTGGCAGGTTGCTAGTGGCCTCATTTGATCTGAAGATTTCCATGTAGTAGTTGTAGATTAATCATTTGATGCCAGGGCCAATCACCTATTGCCCCGACCATTTTTGGGTTTTCCAATTGAATATATATATATATATATATATATATATAGGGGCGCACTCCCGTGCGAACTATTGCCCAAGTAGAAAATGAGAACGCGCTCTATAGTCGTCCACGTGTCCATATCAACGAATCAGATGCAATTTTAAAAAAATGTCGCGGTGATATTTTCGCAAATAACTGGAACTTTGGTGCACCTAGTTTCACTTACAAGTGCACATATTTTCGCACCTATTTTCATTTACAAGTGCAAGTAATTTACCTTGTTAATATTCATGCACCTATTTTCGCAAATATTTTCACTTACAAATGTAAGTAATTTACCTTGATAATATTCATGCACGTACCTGGTGCAACCTAGGTGCACCTAATTATAACATTAGGTGCACCTAGTTATAGCATTAGGTGCACCTAGTTATAACATTAATAAGTACACTTAGTATTGATGCTCAGTGTACAATTCACTTGCACCTGTAATACATTTTACTTGCATCTGCAATATATTTTACTTGCACTTGTGCAAGTAATTTACTTTGTTAACATTCCTGCACCTGGGTGCAACCGCTATGTGCACCTAGTTATAACATTAGGTGCACTTAGTATTGATGCTCGTTGTACAATTTACTTGCACTTGTAATACATTTTACTTGCATTTGTAATACATTTACTTGCACGTGTGCACCTATTTTCACTTACAAGTGCAAGTAATTTACCTTGTTGACATTTATGCATTACGTGCACCTAGTTATAACGTTAAGTGCAACTACATTCCGGATACGTGGCGCGCTGTGATTCGTCCGCAGTTCTCTCCTAGGCGGTCCGTACGTACCTGAACGCGATCCTATATATATATATATATCCTTAATCAGGTGAGAACTATGTCCCAGGTGAGAACGTAAGGACAAATCCAAACCATTGATATAGTAGATCTAACGGTTGAAATAAACAAAATTTTGTAATATTTATGAAAATGAACCCGCTCATTTTAAAAGTTTATAATATTTATGAAAAAAACGACCCCGCTCATTTATTACTTGATTTCTCATCCGTCAAATCTTGCAGATCAATGGTTTGGATTTGTCATCACGTTCTCACATGGGGGCATAGTTCTCATTATGATTAGGATTCTATATATATATATATATATATATATATATATATATATATATATATGGGAACCTATGGAATTAGTCCCTTAGGTGAGAAATAGGATGAATATAAACCATTGAATTTAATTTTGATGCATGATCTCAACCATTAGATTTAAAATTTGCACATTAAATGATATGTAGTAAGATTAACGTTCTTGGGCAAAATCGTCCGCAGCCTTTCTAGTTTCCACTAACCTTTCCTAGTTCTCTGTTTTCTCTGCTTGCTCTTGAGCAAGCTAATCTCCGGCGAAGAAGACGGAGTGAAGTCAACGAAGGCAACAAATTCAGCGAGCAAATTTCAGGCGAAGACAACGAACACGACGATACGGCAAAGCTTTAACAGTGTCTATCACTTCTGCGTTTCGTCTTGAACAAGCTACTCTCTGGCGAAGAAGACGAAGTGAAGTCGATGAATTCAGCGAGCAAATTTCAGACGAAGTCGACCTCATTATTTTTCATAATTACTAGCAGGGCATAATTTTCACTCACGTATTGCACATTTTTATGCCTAGTAGTGCACATTTTCTACCTAACAATGCATGTTTTTCTGTCTTAAAGTTCAGGCTATTAACCATTATTTGATTAAACATAAGAATGTGCACTGGTACGCACAAACTTTTGCTGTATATGGCATAAAAACATGTACTACATAGAATAAAACTAACCTAAAAGATGGATGATAGCTTGAACTCTACAACTGAACTACGTGCACTGTTAGTTGAGAAAGTGTGCACTACTAGGCACAAACATTTGTACTATACAGTTTAAAATTATGCACTGCAAGTATTTATGAAAAAATAATGTGGTTTGTGCAATTTTATTTGATTAACCATAAGAATGTGCGCTGGTAGGCACAAACTTGTGCTCTGTATGACACAACAATGTGCAATACAGAGCATAAAACTAACCTAAAAGATGGATAATAGCCTGAACTCTAAGATTGAACAACGTGTACTGTTAGGTGAAAAGATGTGCACTACATGGCACAAAAATGTGCACTATACAGTTGAAATGTATGAACTGCAAGTATTTATGAAAAAAATAGTGTGATTTGTACAATTTTATTTGATTAACCATAAGAATGTGAACTAGAAAACACAAACTTTTGCTCTATATGGCACAACAACGTGGACTACAGAGCATAAAACTAACCTAAAAATATGGATAATAGCCTAAACTCTAAGACAGAAAACATGCACAGTTAGGTATAAAAATGTTCACTACTAGGCACAAAAATGTGTACTACACGAGTGAAAATTATGCACTACAAGTAACTATGAAAAATAATATGAGGTAATTACAGTTGTACCCTTAATTGTTCGCATGTTTAAAAATTAGTAGGTGATATTGTGCGTTGGATTGAATTAGATCTATAGCTATAATTCCATCTTATTTCTCACATAAGGAACATAATGTAGCTCATTACTATATATATATATATATATATATATATATATATATATTGTTCAAATGCGGCGACGAGCTCCGGTGCGGTCATGTGGCCTAATCTGCACTGTCCAATTTCATTAATCCTACTGAAATTCGCATAGGTTTAAGTGGGGTTATTATGGTAATTTTAGTATTTATATTACGTGAATTGGAATGGTGCATTTTAGTACATAGTGTGGTGCGTTTGAATGCATGTTGTGGTGCGTTTTATTACGTATGTTAGTACATTAACTGTGTTGTGGAATGGTGTGTTTTAATTTATCCGCTGGTGCATTTCCATACGTAGAATGATGTGTAACTGTGTTGTGAAATGGTGTGTTTTAATCCATCGTCTGGTGCATTTTAATACGTTGAATGGTGTGTATTTTAACCCATGTTTTCTAATAAGTGTAATAGTGCATGTTTATAATCTGGGGATGGGGATTTTTAATAAGTGAAATTGTGCATTTTAACACACGTTGTGGTGCATTTTAATACGTAGAATGATGCATATTTTAGCACATATTTTTAATATGTGTAAATAGTGTATGCTTATAATCTGACATGAGGCACGTTGTGGTACATTTTAATATGTAGAATGTTGTGTTTTATTAAGTATATTGATGAATTTTAAGTGAATAGGTGCGTTTTAGTACGTCGTGGTATATTGTGTTGAATTGTGTGTATTATCGATACGTAGAATGGTGTGTTCTGTAACATATATATATTGCGCGTTGATTTGATGAGTTGATATGATCTAATGGTTGAAAATAGGCCGCACGGGCACGCCGCACGGCCACACCTAATGACCAGGCCACAGCTGATCATGACTCTCTCTCTCTCTCTCTCTCCCTCTATATATATATATATATATACATATATATAATTTAATCTTTTTGTATTGTACGTATGATTTTTCTCTATAAAAAATATAATATTTATTTTAATTAGTATGTACTGTACGTATGGTCTCTACTTACAAAAAAATATATATATATATATCATAAAGAAAAAGTAAAAAGTCAATGTCATTTCTCCAACTATAAAATCCCTTATATTCCACCACCACTGCACACACAAATTAAACACACAAGAAAGAAGCATATTATATAATCTCCAGTTGGAGATGACGATGAGAAAGGGGACACTAGTCGCTGTGTGCATAATGGTGACGGCCATGGTGATGGTGAGCGAGGCTCAGGATCATGACGTGTGCAACCTGCGGGATATGCTCCCATGCACGCCGGCGGTCCAGTCTGGGCAGGAGCCGTCGAAAGAATGCTGCAGTAGCCTGAGAGATCATAGCCCCCAGTGCCTTTGCCAGTACATTAACGATCGGGCCAATATACAGTATGTTGAGAATGTTGAAAAAACTTTTACCACTTGTGGTGTGTCTGCTGGTCAGTTCTGTGATTAGAGCATCCTCATCAATGGGGTTATTTCACGGTATAAGAGGAGTTTTTGTAAGTGAGATTAGGAAAGAGAAAATGGGAGGGAAAAAAAATGAATAAATATGATTTATAAAAAATAGTGTCAGGCCCACCTGAGGCGCCCAGTGCACGCGCCCGCATGGGCGGCTGCTGTGCGCACGCGCACAGCAGCCAATGATAATAAATGCATCCCTGCTCAGTTACTGTACAATGATCCCGGTATTAGCAGTTGAACCCTAAATTTTCTCTTTCCTCTTCTCTTTCATTCCATGTGGCAAACTCCTGACATTATCCCCACAAATATGCATTGATAATGTTGCTCTTAGAGCAACATTATCAGTGGTTTTTTTGGAGATAATGTCAGATCTTTTGCCATGTGGAAGGAGAGAGGAGAAGAGAAAGAGGGTGAGGGAAGCTTCTGCAAATATGGAGATATTAGCACAGTAAATCTGACAAAATATTGAAGCAAGCTTCGCCGCTGTGCGCGTACAGCGCACAGCTGTGCCCACCGGGCGCGCGCCTGACGTGATCTTTTATTTTTTATTTTTTTTGTTTTAAAAATCATTTTTGTTTATTTTTTTTTCTCCCTCCATTTTCTCTTTCCTAATCACACTCACAAAAAACTCCTAAAATACCGCGAAATAACTCCATTGATGGTGATGCTCTTAGTGATTACTATAATATATATATATATATATATATATATATATATATATATATACGCCTCAGCTCCCATCATATCCACCATTATAATATTGTACTTGGGTTACGTTATTAAATAAATAAATAAAACCTAGCCATCCTGCAGGCATGGCATGCCATCTATAAGTATTACTATATATACAGGGTGTTATCTAAAAACATAATAAGTTTCAATCCAGGTTATACCTCTGGTTTATGTCCGTTTTTTCCGTTAATTTTTGTTGTACCTTATGCTATAAAAGTTGTACTACATAATTTTTTGGACAAAAATGTTCCTACCGTTATAACTTCTGTTATCTTTTTCACATTATAATTACCATGCACATGCACACACAATATTTTTTCTTACATTCTTTAATGGTAAGTTTGAATTCATTTAGATTTTAATTAAATATTACCATAATTATATTTAGTAATTTTTCATTTCTATAATTCTTATTTCAATGCACACACAATTTTATATATATATATATATATATATATATATATATAGGTACACACTATTATTTTAAAAAATATATTAATATTATTAAATGAGCAACAACATAATGTATTTTTTCTTACATTCTTCAATAGTAAGTTTGAATTCATTTAGATTTTAATTAAATATTACCATAATTATATTTAGTAATTTATCATTTCTATAATTCTTACTTCAATGCACACACAATTATAAATAAATAAATAAATAAATAAATATATATATATATATATATATATATATATATATATATATATATATATATATATATATATA
>NC_044919.1:23784259-23855499 GCF_003576645.1 Ipomoea triloba | reverse complement strand
ATATATATATATATATATATATATATATATATATATATACGCCTCAGCTCCCATCATATCCACCATTATAATATTGTACTTGGGTTACGTTATTAAATAAATAAATAAAACCTAGCCATCCTGCAGGCATGGCATGCCATCTATAAGTATTACTATATATACAGGGTGTTATCTAAAAACATAATAAGTTTCAATCCAGGTTATACCTCTGGTTTATGTCCGTTTTTTCCGTTAATTTTTGTTGTACCTTATGCTATAAAAGTTGTACTACATAATTTTTTGGACAAAAATGTTCCTACCGTTATAACTTCTGTTATCTTTTTCACATTATAATTACCATGCACATGCACACACAATATTTTTTCTTACATTCTTTAATGGTAAGTTTGAATTCATTTAGATTTTAATTAAATATTACCATAATTATATTTAGTAATTTTTCATTTCTATAATTCTTATTTCAATGCACACACAATTTTATATATATATATATATATATATATATATATATAGGTACACACTATTATTTTAAAAAATATATTAATATTATTAAATGAGCAACAACATAATGTATTTTTTCTTACATTCTTCAATAGTAAGTTTGAATTCATTTAGATTTTAATTAAATATTACCATAATTATATTTAGTAATTTATCATTTCTATAATTCTTACTTCAATGCACACACAATTATAAATAAATAAATAAATAAATAAATATATATATATATATATATATATATATATATATATATATATATATATATATATATATGTACACACTATTATTTTAAAAACTATATTAATATTATTGAATGAGCAACAACACAATGTATTTGCAGTTGAATTGAGACAAGATTTTTAGATATCAATTTGTGAAAGTTGTTGAATTGAGATATTTGAAATCAAGTATTATGGTTTCCAAAAAAAAAAAAATCAAATATTATGTATATCCATATATGAATATGAATTTATAAGGGATATATCTCTAATTAGAAGAAGACTACACTTAAACAAATTTTATTCCTTTTCAAAGACAAAAAAGTTGTAATACAACGTTGGGTACCCTTAAAATTACAGTGGAATATATTCATCACAATGAATTTGAATTTCTTGTGTTAATTTCAAATACATACACAACAAAAATTTCACTCAAATATCTATGAACCTTCGACAACTAAAAAAAAACGCATTATTTCAAAATGATTTACTAATTGGGTTTAAATATTGGGCATAAGTCTTCGCGCAAAGCGCGTAGAAAAAACTAGTTATATATATATATGCCATCATAATTATGCCAACTTTTTCATTTTCATTTTCAACAAAGTGGTTACTCCATCTTTAATTTATTTGGAAATCGATCAAAGAAAAACAAATTATCCATTATTAATTAAAAAATAATAATATAGGAATAATGTTCAAATTGGCCATTGAACATAACCTGAAAGTCCAATTAGCCCACTGAACAAAAAAAAAAAAAGCAATTAGAGCACTGAACACTCTAAATATATGCAATTTTACCTGATAGCAAGTTACCATCCATTTCATCAGTTTACCTGCTTACGTGGACGGTCAGTTGACATTTTAAAAGTATTTTCCATAATAAACTTTAAAAATATAAATTAAAAATTTAAAAAAAAAAAACATTGGGGTGGCCGCCGACTACGTTGAACAATCGTCTGATACTGCTGTATCCTCGTCCTCTATTGCCGGATGCCCGGATTTATCTCTCCTTCCTACAGCGCATAGTAGCGGTGATCTCTGACTAATAACAACGTTTGGCCGGTGACTCTGATTCACCAAGCGAATAAGCGCTGACGTCGACGGCGAGGGGGAGTAGGTGGCGATCAAGATCTGCAGTGCCTGGATCTCCCCAGCGGCGGTGATCGGCGACGTTGCGTTCTAGGCTTCAAGATTTTCTTTTCCTGTCCTTTTGTGAAAGAAGTTGACTTTCGGTAAATGATAATGATAATGATAATGATAATGATAATGATAATGATAATGATAATAATAATAATAATAATAATAATAATAATAATAATAATAGTAATAATAATTAATTAATTAAATTTGATTCATCGACAGATTTTCTATCAAGGTGACAATGGTATCATTAAAATTTTAATTTTTATTTTAATAGTTTATTATTAAAAATTAGTTTAAAATGCCAACTCACCATCCATGTAAACAAGTAACCTAATGAAATGGATGGTAACCTATTATATATCAGGTGAAATTGCATACATTTGGAGTGTTCAGTGGCCTAATTGTACTTTTTTTTTTGTTCAGTGGCCTAATTGCATTTTCAGCTTACATTCAGTGGTCAATTTGAACCTTATTCCAATAATATATATTGCTCTAAAACTAAGAGCCTTTAGCTTTCCGCAAAGATTTTATCTTTGGCATACTTTAGATATTGTATTAGAGGTCCGACAGCTGTAAATGGTTGTCAAAGGGATGCTGACTATGCTTACTTTCGGTAGACCTTGTCCAGTAACCATGTCTAGTTTAATGGGCAAACTCAAGGGCCCGTTTACTAACTGGAAAATTAGAGAACAAAAAACATGTTTAGCAACACAATTTTCCATTTTCAAAACTGGAAACAATTTCAAGTTTTCTAGAAAACTGAAAACTGAAAAACTATTAAAAACTATTTTTTGAATGGAAAACAAAATTATTTATCATCTATTTGGTTATATATCACTATAACTACATTCTCATCACCATTACCTACTTACATATTTATTCATTACTATGATTACATTCAATATCATTTTCTTTTACTTATCATCATCATTTATCTTTTTTACTGGTATTACTTATTTAAAACCTAACAAATTTAGAGGGTGTTTGAAAAATAACTTTCCCGATGATTTGACCAACTTTAACTTATTAACTTGATCAATAAGCTATATTGAATATACTTGATTAATACTATATTGACGGTAAGAATGGTTACAGGAGTATATTTGATAAATGAGTATAATAGTTGAGTACAATCGTAAGTGAGTACAATGGTGTTTGGTGTTAGGAAACAGAGCCCCCTTCCTCCTACAACAAGCCTACTATTTATACCACAGGTACAACGACTATTCTTCTCTGTAGGTAACGCTCTTCATGATGGTGAGCCTTGAATGTGAAGTGCAATGGAGCCATTGGTAATAACTTCTCTCCTCAAGTGTAATAGATGATTGTTTAACATCCTGAGTTTGTCTATTTTCTTGTGGTTCGGGTCAGGTGCTGCATGCCCAATTACCCTGTCACCAGCCCCCCTACTCCCCAGTTTGCGAGTGTAGCCGAGTTAACTAGGGAGTAATAATAGCGCGGAAGCGAGATTATCAATGTACCAATGAGCGCAGCCCAGTTTGTGGTTCGGCCAACTGTGGCCTCGACCGACTGTGAGGCCTCAGTTGATTGTGGCCGAAGCACGGCCTCGGCCAAGTTCTGGTGTTTTTTTTTATCTGGCGCTTTGTGTGCGAGCTCACTTCGACCGACCGTAGGCTCGTTCAAAGGTCAGCTCTTCCATAGGGTAGTGAGCGAAGTTAGGCCCCGTATTACTCCTCAGGAGATAGCGTTTTCGTAATCAAGTTTTAAGCTTGACCAAGAAAACTCCCTTCCCGTTAGGTAGCTAGCAAGATCGGATCCTAAGGGAATAGAGTGTAGTGTTTTCGTAACCAAGACTTAAGTTTGACCCATAAAACACCCTCCGGTCAGGTAGCTAGCGAGATCGGATCCCGTGCCGGCCCTAAGTGAATTGAGTGTAGTGTTTTCATAACCAAGCCTTAAGCTTGACCCAGAAAACACCCTTATGTCAGGTAGCTAGCGAGATCGGATTTCATGCCAGCCCTAAGGGAATAGAGTGTAGAATTTTTTATTTCTTTATTATTATTATTATTATTATTATTATTATTATTATTACTAGTATTTTCGCCCGTGCATTGCACGGAATGAATTTGTTATAATATTTTAAGAATATTTGGATCGATATACAATTATATAAATTATAACATCGAATCGACGAAAGGCTACTTCAATCTAGGAAACAGCCGGAAACTCGAGAGGGTCGCCTTTGGAAGCGTTCACCGGTAACAAAAGCCTTATATAGTGCAATTCATGAAATTAGTTTGATTGATTATGTTTTTTGATGTTTTCTTTGCTTGAATTAGAGCAAATAATTGTCAATCGTTATACCCTGCACCACGGTGCACGGTATAATTTGCCAATAATTGTTCAATTACCCGTCCGATTCACGGATAAATTTTTGTATTATTTATTTAGATAATAAAATTAAAGATAAAATTATTTTTTAAAAAAATATAATATTGAACATGTACATTTATTTGATTATAAGATTAGTGCAAAAGTATCACTCAATTAATTGAATAATATATGACTTGTTTGTTAACAATTATCTTAAAAAGATCTATATTTAATATAGCTTAAGTAATTATATTATTACAAAAATAAATATGGAAAAATGAGAAATAATTTAACTTTAATTATTACGGAGTATAAAAATAAATTCAACGACCAATATTTAGCTTAATTACCATAATAATTATTAGACAATTATTATTAGTCAATTACACTAAATTAATTATTTGTCGTTAATAAGAATATCAATTCGTATATACAAAAATTATTATTATTATTATAAGTTAAATATATTCGACTTTCTGCAGTGTTCATGTCACACGTGTACTGATTAATTTGATCAACGACATCTAAAGTTGGTGAGGGAATTGCTCAACCTTCTAGTTAATAAATATTAATTATTATCGAGTACTATTTATTAATATAATTAATAATTAATATAATTAATTAATTAATTAATATTTAATTTATATAATTATAATAATATAATTACTGATTATATTTCCAATGAAATATTAATATATTTATTTTATTTTTCTTAATATTTTAATTTCCTTTTTGAATATATTCATTTCATTTTTCCTTTATAAAATGAATTATTGATTGACATTCATTTTTCCTTCATAATTTTTTCCTAATATTTCATTTGTTGGTTACTAATTCTTTTGTAGGGAAAGCTATGCTATATTTCCAGTGAAATATTAATATATTCATTTCGTTTTTCCTAATATTTCATTTCCTTTTAAATATATTCATTTCATTTTTCCTTCATACAAAGAATTAATATTGATCTCCGTTCCTTCTTCCTTCATAATTCCTAATATTTCATTTGTTGGTTACTAATTCTTTCATATGGAAAGTTGTGCTATATTTCCAGTGAAATATTAATATATTCCTTTCGTTTTTCCTAATATTTCATTTTCTTATAAATATATTTATTTCCATTTTCCTTCATAAAAAATTAATATTCATTTCCATTCTTTTTCCCTTCATAATTTTTTCCTAATATTTCATTTGGTGGTTAGTAATTTGTTTGTAGAGAAAGTTGTGTTATATTTCCAGTGAAATATTAATATGTTCATTTCATTTTTTCTAATATTTCATTTCCTTTTGAATATATTTATTTCATTTTTCCTTCATAAAAAGAATTAATATTATTTTACATTCCTTTTTCCTTTATAATTTTTTTCTAATCATTCATTTGGTGGTTACTAATTTTTTCGTAGGAAAAAGTTGTGTTATATTTTCAGTGAAATATTAATATATTCATTTCATTTTTCATAATATTCCATTTTCTTTTTAGTATATTCATTTCCTTTTTCCTTCATCAAAAGAATCAATATTTCTTTCCATCCATTCCTTTTTCGTGATAATAATCAGGGACGTATCCAGGAATTTGTTCCAGCGGGGGCGAAATATAATTAAAATAAAATAGATAGTTAAAAAAAGGAAGAAATACTTAAAGAATTATAATTATAAATATTGTTGGATATATGCGATAAATAAAACACATCAAAACTTTATAAAAATATTTATAAAAAAAATATGAAACATAATTAATTTGATAAATTGATTCAAATAGAAAATAAATTATAAATTACATATCTCATTATTAGTATATATATATATATATATATATATAATAGATTAATATACACAAGATGTTAGGTTGACTATTTGGTAGATGTATACTTGTGCTAAGAAAGGTTAGGGGGTTCAATTCCCTTATTGCTTTAAAAAAGTTTTATGAATTTATATATATATATATCATAAAAATGTCATCTTGTGTATATTAATCTATCATATAGATCATAAAAAAGTAGTCACTAAATAAGCTACATGATTAATGTAAAAGCTTGTGCTTCCTATTGGTTTCGAACACACAACCTTCGCTAAGGTTAAAGGAGGCTCAACAACCTTGTCTAGCTAGCTCTTTGTTTGTTACATCCGTTTTTATATATTTATATCTAAAACATGTATATACATACATATATACATACAAGGCTATATATGGGGTGGGGTGAGGTGAGTGGGGGTAGGTGCCCCCACTGCCCCCAGGGTGGTTCCGTCTCTGATAATAATTGTCAATTAATTGGCCTGATTCCTTGCCAATTAGTAATAAAATATTAATAACAGATTCCCGTGTAATATTTATTTTCTTTTTGTTCATAAAAATTTATTATTAATTTCCATATGATTAAAAAGTAATATAATTATAAAAATATAATTGTTGAATGTATTTTCAGTTAAATATTAATAAATTCATTTTTTTCATTCTAAATAATTAATATAATTATAATTTCCTTTTTCCTTCATATATTCATTTCCATTTCGTTTTCCTTCATAATTTTTTGCTAATATTTTATTTGGTGGTTACTAATTTGTGCATAGGGAAAGCTGTGTTATATTTATAGTGAATTTTTATTATTAATCTCCTTTTTCATTTGGTCTGATTCCTGTGCCAATTCGTTACATTAGTAATATAATATTAATAACAGATTCCCGTGTGTAATATTTATTTCCTTTTTTCATTCATAAAAAAGATTTTAATATTCATTTCCATATAATTAATAAGTAATATAATTATAAAAATATAATTTCCAATTATATTTCCAATGAAATATTAATATATTCATTTTCTTTTTCCTTCATAAATATTAATATGATTAATGTAATTAAAATAATTTAATTGTCAAAATAAATTCAATTTTTTTGGTTCAATTTTCAATCAAATATTAATATTAATTTACTTTTTCAAATGGCCTAAATTCCGTGCTGTTTAATTTCCAGTTAATTTTTTTTAATATTCTTTTTTTGAACTATAATTATGGCCTAAATTCTGTGCCGTTTAATTTCCAGTTAATTATTTTTTTAATATTCTTTTTTGAACTATAATTTCACCTCTGAACATGGTATGAATAAACGAATAAAACAACTACATATTCAAAGTAATGCAAAACCATGAAATGTTAAGATTTAAACAAATTACACAAATTTGAAATTTGAAATCTTTAATGCCCAAAAACATAAAATGTCTATGATTTCAACAGGAAAATATTTTATTAATTGCTTCTCAACTTTCACATCTCTTAACAGATCCATCATTCTTTGCATCACATTGCTTATTAGGCTCCAAATATCTGCATTTGTAATTAAAGAATCAAAAGAGCCGGAAATATAAGATTTCAAATATAAAAGAATAGTTAAAAAAATCAATTAAAAAAGAATAGTTAATACTTAGAATAAAAGTTGTAGTTATTTGACAAATTAGCTTACCTTTCGACAATTGAAGCTACCAACAATTAACCCTCGCGCTTGTGATTGCAAAATATAAGAACCTGCAATGAATGTAACCAAAAAAATCAAAAAAATATATATAATATAAAAACAGTAAAAAAACAATAAATATATCACACTTTTATGGAGAATGGTGGTTCTTCCTATGTACATCGATTCTTTCACAAACGAAAAACAACAGAACTAAGAGAGTATAAAATGGATGGTAGTGGTTGGCTGGGTTTCTTCTTGTATTTATAGCCATAAAGAGATAGAGGCAGATCTATTATTGGTAATTGGTAATAATTGGTAATTCATTTGATTACCATTCATATGTTTTCACCATTATCGTAATAATTGGTAATTGGTAATAAATAAATGGAATTGTAAACAAATAGGTATTGGAATATAATATATAAGGAATTCAATTATAATTAATAGAATTCCATACAATTATAACTAATATATTTTTATATATTATTATATAGATATAGATATAGATTATTATTTTACCATAATAAATAAATAAATCTATATACCATAAACATTTGTCAGTGGTATTACATTAATGCATGTATATCTATTAATCTATAAAATACAAATATACTATCATAATAATTAATTACCATAAACAATTTTCAGTGGTATTACATTAATGCATGTATATATATTAATTTATAAAATATAAATATAGAGTTAATTCCAGCAATGGTCCCCCGACTATGTTGATTTTCCAAAATTGGTCCTCGTCTTTTAATTTGGACGAAAAAGACACTTGACTATTAAATTTGTTCCGACAATAGTCCTTCCGTTAACCTTCAGGTTGTTTGGCGTTAGATTAGGGGCTAAAATGGTAATTTTATTAGCTAGCCATCTTCCTCCTTAAATTTGTTCCAGAAAACTGGTAACCCATTAATTAGTGATACGATTGATTACCAGTTTGTTAGGCGTCTGATTCCACGCTCTCCAGTCTCTGCAAATTCTCCCTATTTTGCTTCTTTGGAGCATCACGGTTGAGGGAGAGAGTGTGAGTGGGGGTTTAGGGAGTTCTCCGTCGGGTTTGGGTCTTCTCCGGCGGTAGCGTGCGAGCCGCGCTCCGCCCCCAGATATCTACATTTCGAGATCGGGGAGCCTGAGGCTCGGCGGCGTGGAGACGTTGTCGCCGCTGATGGAGAGCCCGGATCCAAACGCGTCGGAGTGTGGCGGCGCGGCAGCGACTCCAAGAGTGAGAAGTGGGGACACTAGATGAGGGCCAGCTGTGTCGGACCCCTTCCGTTTCCGTTTCCGGGTCCACTCTCCATGTCTCCATCGACTTCATATGCTATTCAACCAAAATCGAGTAAGACACTTTCAACTTTACAGCCTTTTATTAGCGTTTTGATGCAAAGATTCAATAATTGTTTGATTTTTAATTATTATTTTTGCTTTCCCAGGAGTTTTTGAACTTTAAGGTTCCGTTTGTAGTATATTTGCAACTCACAGAAATTCAGCCGGATGTTGATTACTTGACGCAAGGACTTGTTAGTCTTGGATGAATATGATGAAGTGAGCAGCAGCAGCTAAGACATGCAGCTAGAAGCCAAAAGGGTTTTCTTGTATTTTTACACTTTTCCTACCTACCTCTGGCAGTTATAACTGCCACCTCTAACTACATGTATAAGAGCATTTGACTCTGTTTACTTTTAAGTCAGTTTTTTCCCTTCCATTGCATTCACTACACACATTCAGAGTTAAGCAGTAAACATTTTGCAGTTTCCTTTGGTATGTGTTGAGTTTTTCATCATGGTATCAGAGCACCATCGTAGCTATGCCGCAGCGGTTATGGCGGAAGATGGCGAAGGATACTCAACTGAGCAACAAATCGGAGGTCACTCGAATCAGAATTCGAATCTAGTTCAGCGCCCTGAGGAGTTCGATGATCCATTGTATCTGCACATCACCGAGAATCCAAACCTAATTCTCGTGTCACCACCTCTGTCAGAAATCAATTACGCATCCTGGAGTAGGTCGATGAGGATTGCGTTGGAAGTCAAGAATAAATTCGGATTCGTGGATGGATCCATTGCAAGGCCTGTAGAAACTGATCCTAAGTATGCGGTCTGGAAGAGATGCAACAACATCGTTTGTTCCTGGATTTTCAAATCACTCAGCCCCACGATTGCAGAAGGAGTTCTGTATATTGAAATTGCAGCAGACATTTGGAATGTCTTGAGAAAGAGATACTGTCAGGTTGATCCTCACAGAATTGCTGAGTTACAAAATGAAATCTACAAATGCTCACAAGGTAACTTGTCGATTAATGAGTACTTTAATTGAATGCTCACAAGGTAACTTGTCGATTAATGAAATCTACAAATGCTCACAATCTAAGAGTAATGCCGTATGGGTGCAATTGAATGCTATGAGGCCAACTCCTGCTTGTGAGTGTGTGCCTAAGTGCTCATGTGCTCTTGTGAGCAAGATCCAGAAGGAAAAGGAAGAGGATCAAATAATTAGGTTTTTGGAGGGTTTGAATGAAGAATATGAGAACATCAAATCTGGTATTCTGGTAATGGAACCTATTCCAATCATGGAAAAGGTCTTGAACATAACCTTGAAAATGGAAAGGAAACTCAAGAATTCCATTCATATCAAATGCAATGATCTAGCCCAGGTCAATGCAGTAGACAAGAATGGTCAACAATCCTCCATAGATGATCAATTCATTGTAGCAGCAGCAGCCCCATATAACAGGAAAAGGTTCAACAATAGCTCAGGAAAGAATGTACCTAAGTGCACATTATGTGGAATGGTAGGTCATACCATTGAGAAATGCTACAAGAAGCATGGGTATCCTCTTGGTTGGGTTGCTGGTTACAAGGGAAAAGGAAAACAAAATCAAGAATTCCAGCAAAACTCTAACACATATGCATCTGTCAATCAAATTGGTGATATAAGGTTTTCTGCTGAGCAACTCCAAAAGCTCTTTTCCCTGTTACAGAATCAGAACCAAGGGAATCAGGTTTTCTACTAATGCAGCTGTGACAGTCACCAACTCTGGCCTCAGGCCTGATTTTGACAACTCCATGGCAGTAACCACCAGCTATGAAGGCAGGTCAATCTCTAACTCTTATGTCAATTCTGTCCTAAATTCCTCTAGTATTTGGATTCTAGATTCAGGAGCAACATATCATATTGTATGCTCTTTGGACTATCTTGACACATATCATATTGTTCATGGGATTTTGGTTAAATTGCCTAATGGAGACACAGTAAGAGTAACTCACATAGGAGAGGTCAGACTGCACATGAACATAGTGTTGGAAAATGTTCTATTCATACCATCATTCACTTTCAATATTATATCTGCTAGCAAGCTAACAAGACAGTCCAGTTATGAGATTATTATGAGGGCTGATTCTTGTACACTTCAGGGGCACCATGGGATAATGGATGGTTTTGCTAAAGAAAAGGATGGATTGTACCTGATAACCAACCCTCCTGTCAAGAAGAAGAATTGTTCTCTCAGTACTGGTTCAAATCTAGCTTGTAATAGCCTCTCCTTGGCATAATAGATTAGGTCATTACCCTGTAAACAAAATGCAACTATTAAAAGGAATAAAGCTTGCATTTCCTCACAAACATTATACTCTTGTATGTGACACTTGTCATTATGCTAAACAAAGAAGGTCTAATTTCCCTAGCAGCACAACCAAAACAGAAAATAGCTTTGATCTAATTCATATGGATGTGTGGGGTCCATTTGCTGTGGGATCTATGAAAGGAGTGCATTACTTTCTGACTATTGTAGATGAGCATAGCAAGTTTACATGGTTGCACTTAATGAAGCATAAGTCAGAAGTGAGGTCTATTTTTCAGAATTTTTACAACTATGTTTGGACTCAATTCACGGTCAGAATCAAAGTGGTTAGAACAGATAATGGTGGTGAGTTCATGTTGAGTTCATTCTTTAATGAAAAGGGGATAATACACCAAAGATCATGTGCATATACACCCCAACAGAATGGGGTGGCAGAGAGGAAACATCAACATATTTTAAATGTGGCTAGAGCATTAAAATTTCAATCAGGATTATCAGATAAGTTTTCGGGTCCTACATGGTTCCTTTCTAATCAACAGGTTGCCTACTGAGGTCCTCCATGGGGACAACCCCTATCAGATATTATTTGGTAAGGGTGTGGATTACAACCAACTGAAATCCTTTGGATGTCTATGCTTTGCTGCAACCACTCCACAAAACAGAAATAAGATGCAGTCAAGGGCTAGAAAATGCATTTTTCTAGGATTCCCAGCTACTGTGAAAGGCTATGTTTTATATGACTTGGCTAACAAAGTCACTTTTGTGTCTAGGGATGTGGTTTTCTATGAACAAGTTTTTCCTTTCAAGGAAACAGCTCCAAGGTTTGATCAAAGCAGTGTCACATCAGAAGATTTCAATCCCTCTTTACCATTGGTTCCCATATCTGTTGAGACAGAGGTTGATCCATGGGAATCAACAGGAGGACAAACTAGCCAACAAGAGCAGCATCACAGTCCTCATGGTGATGAAACAGTCATGGTTGAACACCACTCACCAGATTTTCTTCATGAGCAGCAAAGTCCAAACTCAATTGATCAGCTACTGACTATGGACAGTTCACCAGAGGTTTCCACTGAACCTCAACCTGGGATCCACTTATTGAATGAAAATGACAATCAGCCACAGCCTAGGAGATCCACAAGAGCAAGAACTATTCCTCACAAACTACAGGACTATCTATGCCAGTCTACAAGGGTACAATGCCCTGGTAACAGAACATCACCACATCCTATTGACAAGGTCATATCCTATGATCATCTATCTCCTAGTCATAAAGTTTGTACTTCCTCTATAACTTCTATACATGAACCCCAATCTTACAAGGAAGCTGTCAAGAATGAGGAATGGAGAAAGGCTATGCAGGCTGAGATAGAGGCATTAGTCCTTAACAACACTTGGACTTTGGCAGACCTCCCAGCAGACAAAATCCCCATTGGCTGCAAATGGGTATACAAGGTCAAGCACAAGGCAGATGGCACTATAGAAAGGTACACGGCCAAATTGGTTGCCAAGGGCTACACACAACAATTACGAGTGGATTATCTTGAGACATTCTCTCCTGTAGCTAGAATGACAACAATCAAAACCTTCTTGGCAGTGGCAGTTGCAAAAGGTTGGGAAATTCAGCAACTAGACATAAACAATGCCTTCTTACATGGTGATCTAGATGAGGAAGTCTATATGGTGCTGCCTCCAGGTTTCCAAACAGACAAACCTAATCAAGTTTGTAGGCTAATGAGATCATTGTATGGTCTGAAACAAGCAAGTAGGCAATGGAATGCAAAGTTAACCAAAGCCTTACAGGATAATGCCTTCCAACGGTCCTCAGCATATCCTTCTTTGTTCACCAAACATTCAGGAGGTTCCTTTATTGCTTTGCTGATTTATGTAGATGACATTCTTGTTGCAGGAACAGACCCTAATCAGATCAAAGAGTTAAAATAGCTGCTAGACAGATCTTTCAAAATAAAAGATCTTGGTAATCTAAGCTATTTTCTAGGAATTGAGGCCTTCAGGACCCCCAAGGGCATTAACATTTGTCAGAGGAAATATGCCTTGGAAATCTTACAAGAGAATGGGTTCTTGGAAGCTAAACCTGCAAAGACTCCATCTGTTCCAGGACAAAGACTCACCAATCTGGAAGGAACTCTACTTAAACAGCCTGAAATCTTTAGAAGATTGGTTGGAAAGCTCCTATACTTAACCAACACTAGGCCAGATATAACATATGTTGTCCAACAGTTGAGCCAATTTTTTGACAAGCCAAGAGATAGTCATTTGGTTGCAGCTCACAGGGTGCTGAGATATCTCAAGGGCTCACCTGGAAAAGGTTTATTCTATTCTTCAAACCCTCACATTAAACTACAAGGATTTTCTGATTCAGATTGGGCAACTTGCACAGAAAGTAGAAAATCTATAACTGGCTATTGTATCTATCTTGGGAATTCTTTGATCTCATAGAAGACCAAGAAACAAGCAACTATATATAGATCATCTTCAGGGGCAGAGTACAGGGCACTAGCCTCTACAACATGTGAAATACAGTGGCTTATATACTTATTAACAGATCTCAAGGTAGAAGTGAACAGTCCTGTGGCCTTGTTTTGTGACAACACTTCAGCCATTGCCATTGGAGAGAACTATGTGTTCCATGAACGAACCAAACACATAGAAATTGACTGCCATGTGGTCAGACAGAAAGTTCAGGAAGGGGTAATTAAACTCCTAGGAATCAAATCCCACAATCAGATTGCAGATGGCTTCACTAAAGCTTTGTCTAAACCTTTGTTTGATGTGTATCATGCTAAGCTGGGCCTTCAAGATCTTCACGCTCTAGCTTACGAGGGGATGATGAAGTGAGCAGCAGGAGCTAAGAAATGCAGCTAGAAGCCAAAAGGGCTTTCTTGAATTTTTACACTTTTCCTACCTATCTCTGGCAGTTATAACTGCCACCTCTAACTACATGTATAAGAGCATTTGACTCTGTTTACTTTTAAGTCAGTTTTTTCCCTTCCATTGCATTCACTACACACATTCAGAGTTAAGCAGTAAACATTTTGCAGTTTCCTTTGGTATGTGTTGAGTTTTTCATCAGAATAATCACCAAATTATATTGCAGGCACTATTCAGTTTCTAATACGGAGGTTTTTTTTTTTGGTTTTTTTATTTAATGTTTCAGAAGATAATTTTTTTTGCCACTAAGATTAAGTGATGAGATAAAGATTTGGGAATCTGGAACTTTGTGGATTGGCATATAAAAGCAAGGGAATATTTTGCAGTTGAGAGAAACATTCATTGCTTGGCATGGGTTTGGAAGATGGTAGAACCGTAGAAGTTACTTTGATTCATCAATTGAAGCTTCTGAAATTTTCGAACTATTTTGCAGCCATTTCAATGGTAATCAGTGGTATCACTGGTAATCAATGGTATCACTAATAAATGGGTTACCTGTTTTCTTGAACAAATTTGAGGAGGAAGAAGGCTAGCTAATGAAATTACCATTTTAGCACCTAATCTAACGCCTAACAAATTGAAGGTTAACGGAAGAACCATTGCCGGAACAAATTTAATAGTCAAGTGTCTTTTTCGTCCAAATTAAAAGACGAGGACCAATTTTGGAAAATCAACATAGTCGGGGGACCATTGCTGGAATTAACTCAATAAATATACTATCATAATAATTTTTTTTTTGAAAACATCACAATAATTAATTACCATAAACATTTTTCAGTGGTATTACATTAATGCACGTATATGTATTAACCTATAAAATACAAATATACTATCATAATAATATTTTTTTTGATAAAATACTATCATAATAATTAGCATAATTACTAATAAGGAATTACCATAATTACTAATAACTAATTACCAATCTATAATATATATAATATATTATGATTACCATAATTACTAATATTATGATAGAATAATATTAATTAATTATAATCAGAATAATAATTACCATATTACTAAAATGCCCCTACGTTTGGGCTGGAACTTTTTGAGGAGGATAATGCTTTTATATATAGTATAGATTATTATTTTAACAAAATTGATCAGCGCGGACCATGACCAATTGGTACATTGATAATCGATGAGGCAGACGCCACTTGAGGAGGCGGACGCACTTGATGAGGCGGACGCCACTTGAGGAGGCGGACGCACTGGATGAGACAGACGCACTGGATGAGGCGAACGCCACTTGAGGAGGCGGGCGCACTTGATGAGGCGGACGCCACTTGAGGAGGCGGAGGCACTTGATGAGACGGACGCCACTTGAGGTGGCGGACGCACTTGATGAGGCGGACGCCACTTGAGGAGGCGACGACGAACGCCCTTGAGGAAGTGGACGCGCCTCCATGGAAGGCACCGAGGCGGCACTTGAGGAGGCGAACACACTTGATGAGGCGGACGCACTTGAGGAGGTAGCGCGCCGCCACGGAAGGCACCGAGGCGGCCTACTGCGCTGCCTCAAGATCCCCCTCGCGGCCATAGTTGCCGTTGCAGTATAGGTATCGGGATCCATGGGAGCTGCCCCCCCCCCTCCCCCCCCCCTAATCGAACCATCTCTAGTAATAAGCTAATTTTTGTAATGTGTGAAGTGTTGCTTGAGATTTGATCTCGACTCTCAATGAAAGCACCAATGACGGTAAGAATGGTTACCGGAGTATATTTGATAAATGAGTATAATAGTTGAGTACAATCGTAAGTGAGTACAATGGTGTTTGGTGTTAGGAAACAGATCCCCCTTTTTCCTACAACAGGCCTACTATTTATACCACAGGTACAACGACTTTTCTTCTCTGCAGGTAACAGTCTTCATGATGATGAGCCTTGAATGTGAAGTGCAATGGAGCCATTTGTAATAACTTCTCTCCTCAAGTGTAACGGATGACAGTTTAATATCCTAAGTCTGTTTGTCATCTTGGGGCTCGGATCGGGTACTGCATGTCCAATTATCCTATCATATATAAATTATAATGAATATTTGGTAAATTATATATATACTCCTAAAGGATCATATATTTGTTGTTCACGGACATGATTAGGGTTGTCAGACCTAAAGTGATTTAGTTTTTTTTTTTAAATATTTATTAGTTCTCCTGTAAAATAAAAAGTTGTCTCTCACACACACACATATATTGATTGATTGATTTATAGAGTAATCTTAATAGTAATAAAACGTAATTTTAAACATATTTATGTGACAAATTTTATTGATTGGTTAGAGATACACTTATGTTGTATTATAAGACCAAAAGAGATCGAGGGTGTTTGAAAAATAACTTTCCGGATGATTTGACCAACTTTAACTTATTGCCTTGATTAATACTCCGTAAATTATAATGAGTATTTGGTAAATGGTTATTTGTCAATTGGTACCAATTATATGAAATTTGAAATGCTACTCCAAAGAGCATTTTTAAGCAGATTTTTTTGAAAACCAAACGGTTAAACTTTGATTAAGCCAACAGGCTGGAAATCGAGGAAGGTGGGATAGAATCCCAGTACAAAATGTTAGCTTGAGAACAAGCTGCAGAAGCAAGAGAATGAGCAATAATGTTTGCTGATCTAGGAATCAAACTAATATCGCAAGAATTGAAAGTGGACATAGCCGTCTTGCACAAATCAAGTAAGATGCCGACGTAAGAGAACGTTGTAGCTGCTGAGAGCAGCTAGGATCGGAGTTGCGCACAATCTGTCGCTAATGCCGCTTGGACTACTCCCCTGTCACGTAACCATGATAAAGATTCCTTATATGCGGCCACTTCCGCCATTAATGGAGAGAAGCAATCCTGTAGTGGCCCCGAACAAGCAGCAATGAAGCCGCCACCCGCCGTGAGCAAAACCGCGCCAAACGTAGACTTCATGGTGGTCGGATGATAACTTGCGTCGAAAAAACATGTATCAGGGTGTGGATGCACATGGATGTTCACATCGACAACAGCTACTTCCGTGGAGAGAAGTGTGGTAGGCACGTGAACCCCTCGCCAAGCTCCAAGAGTTACCGACGCCATGTGAAGAACCTTGCGTGGCCTTGGCAGCGCACCATCCCAGACGGCAGCATTTCGAGCTCTCCAAAGCTGATATAATACTGCCACGACAAAGCCAATTTCCTCCTCAGACATAGCATTCAACACATGAGAGAACCACATGCAAAAAGAGTCCCCAACTATAGAAGAAATAGGTAAAGAAGAACCATGCCAAACAAGTTGAGAATAGTCACACAAAACTAAAGCATGCATAACATCCTCATTATGTTGACCACACATTGGACATGTGGGATCTACATCTACCCTCTTTAAAATCAAGTTTGTAGTAACGGGAAGAATATCATTCAAGACTCTCCATAGGAAGGTCTTCCATTTGGGGGGGACTTTGATTTTCCAGAGAGAGACCCATTTATCAAAAGCACCCGTAGTTCCAATGTAATCACCAATAATGGCCCTATAGCCGGCCTTAACCGAGTAAGTGCCCTTGGGATCCCCATACCAAAACCAAGAGTCTTCATAAGTTGGCGAAACTGGGATCCTAAGAATGCGAAATACATCCCAGGGATGAACAGATCATGCAAAATGGATAAGTCCCAAGAACCAGTATCCTCATCAATCAGGCCAAAAACTAGAGAACCTCTAAGATATTCAGGCATTGGAGTAGCCACCAGTGGGTCTGCACCATCAGGCAACCATGGGTGACCCCAAATTAGAGTTGTCTGACCATTGCCAATCCTCCGCCGCACACCATTGCAAATAAGGGTATGTGCTGCCATAATACTACGCCAACAGTAGCTAGGGCTATTACCAATGGTAGCATCCACGAAAGAGGTCTTAGGAAAATACCGTGCTTTGTAGATCCTAGCAACGAGAGACCGGGGCATAGTAAGAAATCGCCACGCCTGTTTACCTAGCATAGCCAGATTGAAGGCCCGGAAATCCTTGAAACCCAGACCACCAAACCTCTTTGGCACACACAACCTGTCCCAAGCTCTCTAGTGTATTCCCCTATCACCTCCTGAGCCCCACCAATAACGATTCATGGCCCTCTCAATAGACAGACAAACAGACTCAGGCAATAAAAAAACACTCATTGAAAAAGTAGGCATAGCTTGTGCCACATTTTTCAACAAAACCTCCTTACCAGCTTGTGTTAGGAGTTTCTTATTCCACGAACTAACCCGTTGCCTGATCTTATCTTCAATATAAGCAAAAGCTGCCTTTCTATTCCTTCCTACAAAAGCTGGTAGCCCCAAGTATTTACCGAAATTCAAGGCCTGAGACACACCCAGAATAGTTGCCACCTCTTCTCTATTCGCCACAGAAGTATTTCTGCTAAAACAGACACTAGACTTGTGAAAGTTAACAACCTGGCCTGACATACTCTCATACATATTCAAACACTGCTTGATAACCCCTGACTCCTGAGCATTTGCTTTGAAGAAAAGGAGGCTATCATCAGCAAAGAATAAGTGGGAAACTAGGGGAGCCCCTCTTGCAACCCTACATCCATGAATGGAACCAGCTGCCTGAGCCTGTTGTAAAAGCAAAGAAAGCCCTTCTGCACAAATGATAAACAAGTATGGCGACAGAGGGTCACCTTGCCTTAAACCCCTAGTAGGGACCACATGACCACTAGGAACACCATTTAACAAGAAACTATATGACACCGTAGTGACACATAGCATAATCAAATCAACCCATCGATCAGAAAAGCCCAGAGCAATGAGCATTCTTTGCAAAAACAGCCATTCCATCCTATCATATGCCTTTGCCATATCCAATTTTAGAGCACCCCATCCGACCAAACTATTTTGTTTCCTGTGCAGGTAGTGGCCTACTTCCGCAGCAATCAAAATATTGTCAGTTATTAGCCTATCCGGAATGAAAGCACTTTGGGTTTCTGAGATGAGATCCCCCAAAAGCGGTTTCATTCTATTAGCTAAAACCTTTGCCATGACTTTATAAATCACGTTACACAAAGCTATAGGCCTTAAATCAGACACAACCTCAGGAATATTCTTCTTTGGTATTAACACCACATTCGTGTCATTCAGCCCTTCCGGAAAAGAACACGTATTCAAGCAATTGATCACAAACTGGGACACATCCTCCCCTACAACATCCCAATAATGCTGATAGAAACCCGGATTCATCCCATTAGGGCCCGGTGCCTTATCAGGGAACATATCAAACAGGGCCGACTTGACTTCATAGAATTGAAACGGGCACAACAATAGGTCGTTCTGTTTTTGTGACACACGTGAGGGTACAGAGGAGAAAAAAGATTCCACCATGGTGGAACCAGTAGAATGAAAAATATTCTCAAAGTAGTCAAGCACAATAGATTTCATAGAATCCCCCTCAACCCACTCCCCAACTCCATTTTTAAGCTTAGATAAATGATTCTTTTTTCTACGGGCAGAAGCATACCTGTGATAGAACTTAGTATTTGCATCAGCCCCCTTCAACCAATGCTGCTTTGCCCGCTGCCTCCAAAAAACATCTTCTTGGGCCTCAAGGCGTGCCAACTGCTCCTCAACACGCCGGAATTCGGCCAAGGAGGCCGGGTCCCGCGAGCCTCGCAAACCTAACTGCACCTTCCGGAGGTTCCTGATCTGCTCCCCAAACTTGTGAAAGTGGTCACCACCCCACCTCTGAAGCCGCTCCCCACAGAACTGCATACAACCGAGCAAGCCATTCGGCCTACCCTCCTGCCAAGCAGTCTCCACCACCTCCCTGCACCCCTCATCCAGCAACCATGCCATCTCAAACTTAAAACCCTTACGAACTCTACCACTCTGCAGCCCCTGACCCAGGATGTTGAGATAGAGAGCTGAGTGATCAGAAGATCGGGTTAAAACGTTCTCTACAACCGCCCCACTCTGCTGATCACGCCATTCAGCAGATGCAAGGACCTTATCAAGCTTATCCTCCATCCATTCCTCCGACCCCTTACCTCTTTCCCAAGTGAACTGGTACCCCCTCAAAGGTAATTGAGTCAGGTGACAATCATCTACAGCCTCCCCAAAACCGCGAAGGAGACCATCTGGGTGTGGATTGCCACCCCTCTTCTCATGCTGATATAGGAGGTCATTGAAGTCCCCAATAACCACCCATGGCAACGAAGATCTACCAGCCAAAGTCCGAAGGAAGTCCCACGCTTCCCTCCTTCTGCTACGCTCGGGGTAACCATAGTAACATGTCATCCGCCACAGTGACCCGGCCTCCATACGCACCTCCACATCGATATGATTTTTAGAAAAGCTTAACAAACTCACCGACCAATTCTTTCTCCAGAACAAAGCTAGACCTCCGCTTAAACCAGTACTTTCAACGTAAAACAAACCCTCGTACCCAAGCTTGACTCGTATTCTCTCGGCATGAACACGACCCACCTTGGTCTCCATCAAAAAAAGAAAATCAGGCTTCTTGCGAGCCACCAGGCTCAGAACCTCTCGAACTGTTCGTGGATTGCCCAAGCCACGACAGTTCCAGCTAACGGTACTCATGATGATGGGCGGGTCTGGAACCAGAACCCGCCTTGGACAAGTTTTTTGACACATCATGCATTGCAACATCACCGTTCGTACTGCCTCCACGACTGCCACCTGAGGTTTCGCGACGGCGTTTGGACATCGCCACAACAGCTGGCCCGTCGACATGAACTGTAGCCAGTACAAGCTCCCGACCACGTGAAGCCGCGCCTGGAACCCTAACGTCGTCGACCTCCACCGTAGACTCCACTAGCCCGGTAATTGGGATTAGCCATGGTTCACCAACCGGCCTAGGGCCACCCCGACCAGCCCCTGCCCTCAACCCAATCCCATAAGGGTACTCAGCTACCGGTAGCACCGATTCCGTAGCCTTTAAACAGAATTTATAAGAATGGCCTAACATACCACAGTAAAAGCAGAAGGAATGAAGCCTCTCATACTTGAATGACACCCAACAAGCCGACTTATCACGTTTTACAAGCCTCATACGTCGCTTGATCGGCCTAGCGACCGGTATCGATACACGGATGCGGTAGAAATTGCGCCATGGAGACCCCGTGAATCTATCATCACATCGGATAAAAGCTCCAAGAAAATTGCCCACTTGTTCCAGCGCAACCTCAGATGTGTAACCCACCGGCAACTCATGAACTTGTACCCACATGTCAACCGAATCCAGAACGACCTCCGCCGGGAGCACACCGTCAGGGACTTGTCGGCACACCAAAGTGTTGTTTTCAAACGACCACGGCCCTTTCTCCAGCACATACTGCACGTCCGAATAATGATAGAAGACGAACATGAACAGGTTTGGAGAAAGTTCTGAAATCTGAACCCCCTTCACTGGGCGCCACACCGAAGCCATCACCTGACGCATAAACTCGACTTTCACAAGCTTTTCTGTCAGAAAGCGCCCCACCACCACCCACGACTGTTGCTCGGCAACCACTCTGACACCCTCACCAACCGGTTCGAAGTCGACATCTTCGTCCTCCAAGACCATGTCTACCCAGCGTTCCGTCAACCTCTCCACCGTGCCACTGCCTGAAGCCATGCAGACGCCTCGGTGAACACACTAGCACAGAACCGATGATAACGATCGGAAAAAACCAAGAAAACTGGAAGAAAAACCCTAGATGAACTTGAGAAGAAGAAGAAACCCTAGACGCGCTGGGAGAGAAAAACTTTTTAAGCAGATTAATTAGGTTTACAATCTTAAAAGACTAATATAACCATTATCTCTAACATCTCTCACAAAAACTCGTTGTTTTCATTTAATTCTTGAAGTTAACCTAAGCTTGCATAACTAATCAGCAAGATTAATAGTCCTGTTAACTAGCCTTGCTAAATGTTAAACTAAACTAATTGGACTAATCAATAGGGTAAATTAACCCGCCAATCAACATTGCCAGAGTAACCAATGAGTCATTTTTTGTCTACTAAGTTAATAGTAAACAACTATATAATTTATTAAACACTTCTCTATGAATCGTTAATACTTTCAACTAGTCAAAATAATTAATACAATTAACTCTCGGCTAACATAATTAGCTATTAAGTGATGATTAAACACCCCTTATTCTCATATGTCTTGTGACGATTAACGAGACAGAGTTGATCCAAATAAAAAGTTGAAAATATTTTATGCGAAATTTATCTTTCTTGATTTATTCACCCAATTATTGGGCAATTTTCAAAGCACACAGACACATGTCTCTTTCCGACATAAGAAATTTTGAAAGAATTTACTCACCACATGTGCATCATTTTCCATGTCAAAAATCAAAATCAATCGAGCATTCAAGCAAACCCCCCGCTCCCGACCACTTCAGCTAGGATAATAAATTTTATTTCACACTTTCTGATTGTATCCTACAATTTATTTTTTATTTTTTTTTGGGAGGAAATCCTACAATTTTTTGTAATCATTCAAATATATCATAGTAAAATACTAAACGATAAAATATAAAATAAAAATAAATGTGATTTACTTAGATTCTATTGTATGGTTTAGACTTACTATACATGAGCGTGATTTATTTCGTATAAACCGTACCATTGGTCATTGTTGTAGTCATGGAAGGTGTTAGAACCTCAGATAATTGCTACATGATCAAATCTGCAACTGTGTGCAACAATAGTTTTGTGACAGAGGAAAGTGAGATTTAGCACTACAAGCTTGGACATTTGAACTATCAAGACATGCACAATCTCATGAGTTCTGAAGCTGTGAGAGGTGTACCTAAGTTAAACTTCAACAGTGATTTACACGTCTGTGGACCGTGTCAACGTGGTAAGCAAACAAGAGTTCATCACAAAAGGTTAGTACACATACCCACTACAAAAGTTCTTGAACTTCTTCACATGGATCTAAAAGAACCTACTCAAGTTGAGAGTTTTGGAGGAAAGAAGTATGTGTTTGTTTGTGTAGATGATTTTTCTAGGTTTACTTGGATTGACTTTTTTAGAGAAAAATCTGACACCTTTAGTGTTTTCGTCAAACTGTGCCTAAGACTACAAACAGAAAAAGATAGCTCGATAGGACACATTGTTTGGATTAAAAGTGATCATGAGCTTGAATTTGAAAATGTTGATTTCAGTAATTTTTGTGATGCACAAGGAATTTTGCATGAGTTCTCTGCTCCTAAAACTCCACAACGGATTGGGGTAGTGGAAAGGAAAAACATAACTTTACAAGAAATGGGTAGAGTTATGTTCGTTGCAAAACAATCATCTCAACGATTTTGGGCAGAGGCCATGAACACTGCGTGTCACATTACTAACAGAGTTTTCTTAAGAACAAACACTAAGAAGACTTCTTACGAGATATGGAAAGGCAGGACACCAAATCTAAAATATTTTCACATATTCGGAAATGTTTGTTATATTCTGAATGATAGGGATTCAAAAGGAAAATTCAAGGTCAAAAGCGATGAAGGTGTATTTCTTAGATACTCCACAAACAGCAAGGCATATCGAGTATTCAACAAAAGGACAAATACTATCATGGAATCAGTGAATGTGACAGTTGATGATGCAATCTCAACACCACAGAAGAAAGATGATGAAGAGCCGACATGTACCACAAATACCTCTGCGAATCGAGAAGAAAACGTACAAGAACAAGTTGAATGTTCTAAAGGACCGTTAACTAGGGTTCAGAAAAATCATCCAATAGAAAATGTGATCAGAGAAGTAAGTTCTGGAATCCGCACTAAAGACAAAGAAAAGAAAAGCTATCGTGAAATGTTATGATACTCATGTTACATTTCATTGATTGAACCGAAAAATGTGAGTGAGGCTTTAAGAGATGAGTGTTGGATCAATGCAATGCAAGACGAGCTACTTCAATTTTTTCGTCATAAAATCCCGTCGCTAACCTTCAATTTTTTAAAAATAAGTAAATTCGTCACTAAACCGTCTCTATTCTGTCGTCAAATTAGCAACGGAATGAATCCGTCACTAAATCTGTTGTTATTCCGGAATTTGCATTCAATTTAATGATTTGGCTCTTGAATTTTGCGAATGCCATATTCGAGTGGACAGTAGGCACACATGTGTCCATTGGGTGAAAGCATCAATAAGGACCATAAAATGTCGAAATAGCCTAGAAGAAGGGTGTATTGGTCCACAAATGTCGCCATGTAACCTTTGTAGGAAAACGAGTGACTCACAACCAATCTTAGGACGCGAGGATGAATAATGAGTTTACCCTTTACATAAGGAACACAAGTGCAATCTTTTGGAGAAAGAATATTCGTCCTAAGGAGGTTGTGTCCAGTTGAATTTGAAAGTATCGGGTCTATCATAGTTTGCCCAGGTTGACCCAAGCGGTCATGCCATAAGCTGAAAGAATGTGTGTCCTTAAGTTTTACTGCGAGTGTAACGCAAGAGATTTGAGGTCTAATATACGAATAATACATGCCTGATGAAAAGGAAGGAAGTTCTTCGATTTCCTGTTTCCTCCCATTGACTATTTAGGTCATAACAAGATATTAATTAGGAGCTGTTTTTTGTTTTTGTTTCGATGTGCAAACCGTTCAACCGAATATCCTTGAAACAATATAGTGTCTTGTAGTTCGGTGGATGTGAGATAGATCTCAACATCGAGAGCCCAGGTGAGGAAATTGTTCCCATCGATAGCAACCATATTTCTACAAGAAAAATCAATACTCATATGAGGACCAAGGAAATAGTGTGGGCAAATTATTGTGTGGACCATGGTCCACATAGTGCTGTGTGTATCATAACAAAAAGTACATTTTTAATATATTAAAAGTACATTATTCGTGTACTGAGTATACGTTATACAAAATAATATACTTTCAATACTCAAATAATGTACTTTCCCTGAATATAATGTATATTTTTAATATACTAAAAGTACATTATTTGTGTACTAAATGTACATTATTTGATAGTATGATTCGCGCAACTGTGTGGACCAATAGTGTGTAGCCTATTTCATTTAGAGTTAATTCCACTTTTGGTCCTAGACTTATTAGGCATATTCCAATTTTAGTCCTCCATAATAAAAATGGTCAGATTCTAGCCACGCTTTTTGATAGTTGGACACTTCTAGTCCTCCGTGACTTGTACCGTTTGTGGACCGTGAATTAGAAGGGCTTTTTGGTCTTTTTATGTTGTTTTCAGCTACAACTCCCTTTTCTTTGCGAATTGTGCGCCAAAATCGAAGGTCTCCATGGACGTCCGCACCGAGCATTATAATCTCGACCGGAAAGGTCGTACCAAGGATTACCTCTCCGACGGCCTCACCCCACCCCCGCTCTCTACTTCCTCTTCTCCCTCATCTATTTCGAATTCATCGGCTTCTGGACGCAGATCTGCTGCGCCAATCGATCGGTGCACCGGATCCATCTATTAATGGCGCTTCTCCTGATGATGAAAGCCCTAAATCTCCTCTGCGCCGCCGAAGACAACCATTTTGTGAAGGTCACCGGAACCGCGCCGCCGAGAACAAACTTCCGTCGTGATCGGCGAAACCGGTCCCTTCATGAATCAAAGATTGGGTCACCTGGAACCAAGTATTCTTAATCATCGACATCGTTTGCTGCTGCGCCATCATCTTCCCCATTGTATGGTCCATTAGATCGCTGAGAGAAACTTCAAAAACCTCCGGGAAAGCCGCGAGGAACTTGGTGAAACTCACGCTAACTAATGCTTCGTACAAAAGATTTCCTATGGGTTGCCTTAAAGACACGCAAACAGGGGAGTGAAGGGAAATTGGTTTCAAATTCAAAGGTGTGAAATTATTGGTTGGACTCTGTTGACCGTGAATTAGATCTCCATGAACTCTGAAGGGAAACTGGTTTCAAATTCAAAGGTGTGAAATTATTGGTTGGACTCTATTCACAGTGAATTAGATCTCCGTAAACTTTGTTCAACTCTGTTCGTGTTTTCGCGCAAAACAACCACTAAAATGGAGGAATTGCTGTTGCATTCTTGTTTGTACTCCTTAATGGTTGGCTTCGTATCTATAGACGCCAGCGAAGAGAACAAGAGTTGGTACAATACGAAGTGATTGAGGAAATAATTTACGGCTTGGAGTCTGGCATTTTGTTTGGGATGTCATCTGTTATATCGAAAATTGGGTTTTTATTTTTGGAGCAAGGCTTTTCGAAATTGCTGGTACCCCTTTGTATCTCTATCAACATATGATGTAGCGCTCCTGGGTTTGTGTATCAGACACGCGGTTTGAAGCATGGGAGAGCAATTGTAGTGTCCACTTGTGCTGCGGTTGCATCAATTGTTACTGGTGTACTCGCTGGTATGCTTGCTTTGGGAGAGCGGTTGCCTTCAGCGCCAATGGCTCGTCTCTCACAGAATTAGAAGAAGACAACATAAAATGACAGAAAAGCCCTTCCAATTGACAGTCAACAGACGGCACAAGTCACGGAGGACTAAAAGTGTCCAACGACCAAAAAGCGTGGCTAGAATCTGACCATTTTAATTATGGAGGACAAATCTGGCAAACCCCTAATAAGTCTAGGACCAAAAGTGGAATTAACTCTTTCATTTAAATAAATAAAGGCCCAAACATACTAAAATTAGAATAGGCATTTTTATTTATTTTCTTTTAAGGAATGAGCCTATGCTAAAAATAGTGAAGATGGCCCATAAAATTAAACTGGGCTATAATATTTCCTTCTTTTTAATCCTTTATTATTTTTGAGCAATCGTTATACCCTGCACCACGGTGCGCATAGCAATGTGCACCACGAACGTAAACGACGTCGTTTTGATGTTAGTGGACGCGGACGCGGACGCGAATGACTCCACGAAATTCATTATCTATAATACACATAATCATTATCTAGAATACACATAACGTTTGCCTAGAATACACAGACTGTTTGCCTAGAATACACAGAATGTTTGCCCAGAATACACAGAATATTGACACAAAATACACAGAATTCATCCTCCTAACATTCGAATGCACAAACACATCACAACTTGTGTTAATAACATGAATACACAGAATATTGACACAAAATACACAGAATTCATCCTCCTAAACATTCGAATGCACAAACACATCACAACATGTGTTACTAACATGAATACACAGAACGGTTGCCTTGAATACACAGAACGGTTGCCTAGAATACACAGAATGATTGTCTGGAATACACAGAATATAAACATAAATACATCCTACGTGGTGCACATTGCTATGTGCACCGTGGTGTAGGGTATAATTTGCCATTTTTGAGATATGTATGTTAATATATATCTTTTATTAAAGCCCTTCCGTTAAAAAATGTGACGTTATGGAAAGCTATTCACGCGAGCCTTCATCTGCCATTGCCGCCGGATCTGCCAAACGCCATTACCCCCGAACACCGTAGGTACGCAAGCCACCGTCGGTCGCCACTGAAGCGCCTACTATCACTGTAGGACGGGGGGATCACCATCAGCCGTTGTTGCTGCCGCTAGGCTGAGCCGCCGACGTAGGAAGAAGCCAGGAGGGGGGAGGGGGGCGGGGATGGTGAAGGAAGAAAGAAGAAGGAGAAAAAAAAAACGATAGGTTTGATATATATTTTGTGTTTTTTTTTTTTGATAAAAAACGTATATACATAAAAAAAAACGCTTATTTTTTTTGTTTTGATTATATATATATATAAAAAAAATGGTTCTCGTAAAAACTTCAGTTGAATATGTGTTCAGAGAAACCGATATCCCGAGAATAAAAATTTCTAGTATTGAAAATAAAATCTATTTTTTTTTTGTGAAAAAGAATAGGAAACATAGTTATGTTGAGCAGAAAGGAAAAAACATAGAATAAACTGAGGAATGACAATAAACAATATACAGTATATCTCAGAAAGTAAACATAATATGAACATGAAACTACCAATGCATATAGATAATAACAAACAGTAGGCAGAATCTCAGAAAATATAATCATATCATCATGTGTATAAATTCACAGAACATATACATATGCAATTTGAGGCAACCGGAAATAACAAGGCATAGAAAACTTATAAAATTATCGTTCACTAGGGTTGAGCATGTTAATAACATGTTAGAATGTGAGGCTCGTTGACCAATTAGCTCATAACGGGTGAGTTGTTTAGGAACACAGTATATTGAAGATAAAAGTAAAATGTAGAGGCTGAATAAGTGACAAAATTATTTTCCGTTGCCAAATTGCAATGGAAAAAAGTTCTTGTCGCTAATTCACGACGGAATTTTTCCGTCGCCATATTTCGCGACCGATTTTTTTTTCCGTTGCAAACGAAGATACGACGAACCAATAAGCAACAGAATGGATTCCGTCGTGATTCCGTCGCAAAACCTGTTTCGCGACAATTTGACTGTTTCCGTCGCGAATCGCGATTTTTCTTGTAGTGCATAATATAATAGAGACCCAATAATAACCAGAGATTTTTCATTTATTCTTATCAACATATATATAAATTACAATATAGATGTAGGTTAATTTCAAGACAATGGATTAAATGGCTTTATATAGGAATTAACTAGTTTTTCACGCGCGTTGCGCGGATAGGATAATGCCGAATGTTTATTTTTAAATAAGTACTTCAAAGAATATCAATATAAGATTATATAGGAGATGTTTATGCATATGTAATTGAATGAAGAATTTGTTTATTTAAATTGGTAATTCAAAGTATATGAATGTAAGATAATATATGAGAGGTTGATTATATTTGTTATTAAAATAAAGGGAAAACGGCACTTTTGGCCCCTGAATTGTTTTACATTTGGAAATTTGGCCCCTGTAAATTGATTTGAACAAACATAGTCCTTCAATTGTTTATAATGTGGCACATTTAGTCCCTAGAATTGTATAATTAAAAAGTTAGCTAATAAATCATTTTATTCATGGGATTATATTTGTCAATTACTCTACACATTAAAACTTCTTTCTCTCCCCATGTCCAACGCATAATTTCTCATTAACGCTAATAACATTTCATCACTGCAGACGAAAAACTGCATAAACCCGGATTCACCACGAAACTTGATAAAAAAAATTTGTAATAAAAAACAAAAGATAAAAGAATTATATATATATATATATATATATATACATACACGCACACACATATATAAAATAAATGTTTGCAATTTTGTAAAACGATAGTCTAAATAGTTAGTAGTATAAATAAAACGGAGTACTACTTTTGGTAATAAAAATGTATACATTTTAAATCATATTAATAAAGAGATATGATTTACCTTTAAAGTGAACAACTGTGATGTAGTCCAAAAAGTATTACGGGGTAATTTCCAACTTCAATTTATTGGGTTATTTGAATGTCTTATTTGTCCACAAATCCTCCCCAAGTAGTTAATATGATTAGGGGTGTCAAAGCGGGCCAGCCCGCCCCATTAGGCCCGCCCACCGCGGGCTTTTTTATTTGCGGGCTTTTGCAGGCCGGCCCGCGAAGCCCGCTGGCTGGGAAGTACTCAACCCAAGCCCGCCCCATATTATATGATTTGCTTCAAATTATTATTTTAAATTTTTTTTTATGTTTTCAAGTAGTAAATAATTACTACCAACAATTTTTTTCTTCCCGTTAGAGCCCTAACTTTATTTACTCTTATTAAGATTGTAAATGTTGTAGATATAAATAATGTCCACCTTTTTTTATCAGGCTATGGATTGTCTTGAGCAGGCCTAACTGTATTAATATATATTTGTAACAATATAATAATATAATTTTATGTTATGTTATGTGACGTTACGTCCATAAAAAGGTACGTGAAAATCAATGTGTTATAATTCTTTAAAATAAAGAAATTATGAGAAAGCTAGTAGAAATAGGAGGCAAAAACTGCATTATTCCCTCGTTCTTGGTTTACTACTTACCCGGATTGTATTCGGCAGATTGTATTCGACATTTGCTTTTGCCTAATTAATGAAGTTCTATTGTTTTGGTTTTAAAAAAAAAAGAAAAAAAAAAGAGGCAAAAACTGAAATCTTATGATAATATCAAATATTTTGCATGACTTTGAAGTTTAAAAAATTATATAATACAGAAAAAATATTATAAATAGAAAGAGATTTGTCACATTTTTTAAATAAAGCCATAATTATTTACAAGAGTGTTAGCTAATCATTATATATTACAAGAGGGCAAGCAAGACAAAACCAAGTTAAGCAAGTTGAAATACCGGGCCTCCTCGAAAACAATCATACGATACCAAAGATCAAGTAAATAAGCTATGCACAAGAAATCAATGATATGTTTTTCCTCTTCCTACTTTGTAAAAATGGGAAAGTGAGTGTGTACCCTCAATTGGCTCAAAATGTAAGGACTCCAAACAACCCCAAGGTCACTCACTATTTTGCATGGTAAAATCTCTCAATCATATTAATTCACAAGTAAAAGAGTTTGATTCAATCCACAATTTCCAAAGGCCTTCCAAGTCGAGCCCACTAATGGGAACGATGCACACGGCCTTTTCAACTTTGCCTCATTTGGCCCCAAAGACCCATTTAAACAAGCGTGATAGTGTGACATAGGCCTCTCCACGCGTTTTGGCTTAGCGTGAGAATCTCTCCATTTTCTAATCACCTCTAGGATACCCCGTCGAGTCAACCGCCTTCACGTAGAGCTCTACGCTTTTTTGAAGTCTGTGCAATGGTTGCCCGAATCCTACGAGATGGCTCACCTCATGTTTTTCCCTCTCAATTAAGGATAACTTAAAGTCTTTTTTAGCTTTTTCATTTGACTCTTTTTGCACATCCCCTCATGTTTTTTTCATTGGGATTAGGGAATCACACAATCTCACCAAAAATGAAAAATTCTCTCCTTTTGCCTTGTGCCGCACCAAATAAATTCAATTCCAGGTCATACCACCTTACTTACCACAAACCTTACTGTATACACTCCCATTTCGAGAGATCTTTAACCGAGGTCTATGGAAATTGCGCATTGAACCACAAACAAGCATGCAAAATTGAATTAAAAACCTACTTGGGTCCTATACAAATCTCACTCGGGGTAGGGGATGATTTCCAAACATTTTCAACCAATTGAGCCTACAACACCCCCTTTGTCAACAAATGCAATGTAGAAGGAACAACAACACATCCAAGAATTCAAATACACATCCTACATACCTAATCTTAACAAAAGTATGATCACAACAAAGGTACATAGTACTCACAAGAATCTCAACTAACCCTCCCCACACTTAGACCTTGCTTGCCCTCAAGCAAGACAAAGAATTAGGCAAGCGACTAGTGGGAGGGTGGGGATAAAATGAGGTAGGGCATGCAACAATGAAACAATCATATGAATGAGCCAAGATCAAATCATGCAAGAATATGGATTAGAGAGTATAGGGACTCCCTCAGAGTGATAGTCGAAAGAAGTGAATTGCTTTTCCAACAAAGTTTCGCCTTTTAGAAGATTGTGAACCATCAAGAGATTACCTATCAAATGGGAAAGAAAAAAAAAACACAAACAATGGAACAAGAACAACAAAAAGTGAGATAACATTGGGTTGCCTCCCAAAAAGTGCCACGTTTAATGTCATTGGCTCGACGCAACTTACAACCAACCATCCATGGACACTTGGCGGAGAACTAGTCCTGTTGCCCCATCTACTCTCTTTTCTATATATGCCCTCAAGTGTCGGGCATCCATAAACTCTTTTAAGTCCACACATAGCACACTCTCCTCCAAAGGTTGGCAACTATCTACGTCCAAGAATATGCTATTTTCTTCTACATTATCCTTTTCTTCCTCTTTCACTAGTACAGAATAGCACACCAGCTACACCTGTAAAATCAAATCTGCTACACCAATAGCATGTGCCGCGTATGGAAGAGTCGTTGAAAGCATTAAACTTTCTGGGTGCCGCAGAAAGTATTAAATAAATTATTGTTATTACCCTTTCTGCGGCACCCATAGAGCCACTCACTTTTGTCACATTACCCTTTTTGCTTTTGTTTCTTTGGAAACACCACACTTTGCTATGTAATTTGTATTACTTTGCTTTCCTATTTTTACTTATGTAATTTGTATTACTTTGCTTTCCTATTTTTACTTTGTTGTTTGTTCGGCAGATTACATATATATACAAACACAATAATAATAAAATTCAAAAAATAATAATAAAATTCGAAAATTCACAATAAATATTCAAAATAATAATAAAATTCGAATATAACACAATAGCCATAATATTTGAAATAAATTACAATTCAAATAAAAGGAAATAAATCAAATACACTAATATATATATATATATATATATATATATATATATATATATATATATATATATATATATATACACACAACTTTTTTAATAAATTCGAAATAAATATAACACAATATTATTAACTATGAATTATTTTTACCACTCACAATAATAATAAAATTCGAAAATTCACAATAAATATTCAAAATAATAATAATATTCAATTTTTTTAAAATAAATACAAAAACCGTGAAAAAACCTATATTGTACACAAATATTTCAAAGAACAAAAGAAAAATTATCAAAAAATTTAACATGTCCATCGGAAATGGAAGAGAACTGGCAACCATCATCCGTGAGCTCTCTACCACCAGATCTGAGCTCTCTGTCACTGGATCTGCGTTGGATCTGAGCTCTCTTCTTGGATCTGTGACGCGGTCGCCGAACTCGTCGGAGTAGTACAGCATGACTCGCTGGTTCGGTGCCCGACGATGGTTGCTCGCTTGCTCTCGTTTTGACAGACATCTTGAAGAAGCGAAAACAGGGAGCGCTAGAGATGGAGAGTGAGAGAGAGACTAGATTTGAGGAAAAATGGAGATAAAGGAAATTTTGAGGGGAGAGAGACGTTTGGCGGAGGTGTGTTATGGCCTATGTGGAGAAAACCATTCAAAAAATAATAATTGAAGGAAAAAGCTTGAAAGAAGAGATCAGAATGGGGGTGTGGTAGTGAAAATATATGGCTCTATGTACGTATGTGATTCAGACGTGGGAAATGGGATAAATAGTGATTGACTTTCCGTGGCACCCATACTAGCAGGTGCCGCGGAAAGTAAATTATTAAAATAATAATTAACTTTTCGCGACACCTGCAAGAGCGGGTGCCGCAAAAAGTTAATTATTATTTTAATAATTTACTTTTTGCAGCACCTGATTTCGATGGGTGCCGAGAAAAGTAGTGTTTTATTTTATTTTAGGGAATCCACTACACCTTTTTTAAGAGGTGTAGCGGAAAGTTATCCTTATATGTGCAATTTTGTAGTAGTGTTTCCTCTCTTCTTTAAACTCCTCTTTATCATCTTTCATCTTTTCCTCAATTTTCTCCCCAACACTCTATTCTAATGTAGTGTTTCCTCTCTTCTTTAAACTCCTCTTCCTTTTTCCCAACATCTTCTTTTACATTCTCTTTTTGAACTCCTTCTACCATTATTTCTTGTTTCTCATTCTCCCTCTCTTCTTTCTCAATCTTCTCCTTTTCCTTCAACACTATCTTTCTCTTCAACATTCTCATATTCACTCCCTTCACCATTCACAACTTCACTGATCATATCAATAACAATATTTTCAACACGAGTGCCATCACAATCAACATTACAATTATCAACAAAAGTAGGAACATCAATAATGTCATCACAATCATCATCATCACACATATCACCCCATGATTTAGCACAATTATTACCAACAGTAGTGTTACCATAACTAGAATGGAGAGTCTTACCACAATGTGCATCCCCGGCAACGGCGCCATTTGAAAGTTGTATTTTTAGTGGTTTGATTAGTGAGTGTCGTCCTCTAGGAATGGCTAGGAAGGATTCGAGTAGCAAGGGATTAGACACGAGTTCATCAAGTGTTTGAAAGCTAACCAAAATGATGAATTTGATTGCATGAGATCAAGACAAAACAAGTAATTGATTTGAGAAATAAACAATGATCAACAGAAGGATTTAAATCAAATAGCAATGCACAAATGCTTCTATAATGTTCTAAGGTTCTAGGCTAAACAATGCTAATCAATGAAGTGAGGGAATCGATTCAATGCCAATGCCACTCTCGTGGACATTGGCTACCACCAAAGTTCTAATCCCATTCTCATAGCAATTAGACTAGGTGAGACATTTAATCAAGCACATTATGTGCATAATCCCTTCCAACTCCCCTTTCTCAAGGGCAAGTTAGAAATGTGGAAAGGATTGGCCATGGTGAATCCCTATTCTCATAGGTGAAACACCAATTCCATACATCACTTGAAAGGTTGGATCCTAGCCAAACAAGTGTCAATTAATTCCCTAAGTCCACAATCACATTCATAATAAAAGCAATGCAAAACCTAGATTTAACAATTCAAGTCATGTAAGCATTCATACAAGGCAATTCAATTTAAATCCCTAAAGTATTTAACAACTCATAATGAAATTGCAAACTAAAACAATTGGAATAATAAAAAATGAATTTAAATACAAAAGATATTGGGGAATTAAAAGGAGAAGAAATTAGAATTCTTACTTGAATGAATTTGTAAAAAGCAAATCTGAAATTGAAGTTTAATGTGTGATTACAATGGATAATTCTTCATAAATCTTCTTCAAAAGTAATGGAATTACAAAGGATAAATGATCTAAAGTGTTTCTGGAGAGGGAAACTAAAAGAGGACTTAAAAATTTGAAAGATAATATAAAAATAAAGCATATGGCTATTTATAGTTGAAGAAATCGCGCCCAAAAACCGCCATCAATTTGCTTTGTCATGATGCTGGTCACGGCGTGATCACCATCGTGACCAAGCTACAACTTTGCAGATTTCAGTAGTTACTATGCTGGTCGGTGTGACCAGCAGAGTGACCACTGAAATCAGCAAAGTGGTCACGGTGGTCACTGTGGAGGTCACGGCGTGACCTCCACCGTGACTCCCGTGACCACTTTCCGATCAGTGGTCGTCAAGCTGCTGGTCACACAGTGACCAGCAGCTTGACATCCTCCCGGTGGTACGACTTAACTTAACTACTCCTTGCTCCGTTGAACTTTGTTATGATTTTGGCCATTCATTCTTGCACCATTTTACCTTGAAATCATCCTGATTCGCTTACATTTTACGCTTCAACATGCCTAAGTCCCGATTTTTAATCCTTGAGCCATAAACACCTGAAATACGCTTTGTTCTTACACAAACACATGACATTCACTTAGAAATTAGTACAATTAAAACATATTTATAGGTTAATTCACGGCTTATCAGTGGTCCACACAACTGTGTAGACCGTTTTTCTTGTGTTAGCATGGTAGGTATAATGATCAAATACCAATTTTGGTCTCACGAGTATTAATAAAATGATAATTTTGGTCTACATGTTTAATTTCTAATAACTTTCATCCACGACTGTTGTTTTAGTGCCAAAATTTATCGCACCAGTTACTCATCTGTTTAAAACGTGTCAAAATAAAAAATTTAAGGGTATTTTCATCTTTTTCAACTTAATATCCCAATTTGAGCATGAATAATATGATTTAAGCCTTAGGATTGATCACAATTCGCAGTTCTCCTCCTCATCTTACCTTAATTTGAGGAGGGGAACTGTGGATCGTGATCGATTTTAGGGCTTAAATCACTTTGTTCATGCTCAAATTGGGATCTTGATTTAGAAAGGACGAAAATACCCTTAAAAGTTTTAAATTTCGTCACGTTTTAAACGGATGAGTGGCCGTCACAATGAATTTTGGCACTAAAACAATAGTCATGAATAAAAATTGGTCCTAAAACAATAGTTGTGAATGAAAATTGGTAGAAATTAAACATATGAACTAAAAACTGCTATTTTGTTAATACTAGTTGGACTAAAATTGATATTTGCTGTAGGCATAATACCTTTTGGACATTGTAAAATTTTCTTCAAACTTTAACATATTTGGTCCTTTTACTTGCAAAAGATTGCGAAATTAGTGGATTGTTACATTTTGGGTCAAATTTGGTTGAGAGGTAGGTCTATTTTTGGCAATGCAAGTGCCACTTTTTTCATTCAGGTTGGTAAAATTTTGAAAATAAAATAAACAAATCTATTAAGTAAAACTAGTGCATTATGTCGATCACCTCATGCATGTTGTATTCTGGTAAAGGGTCGGCCTGGCAATCTACGGTTAAGGCGACGGCACATGGCTTTCAATTTTTTCTTTTTCAATTTTAAAAAAAAAAGTTATTTAACATATAAAGTTATTATTTTCATATTTGATAATTGTGTTTTTATAATTCATAGATAGATCTTAATTGTAACTGAAAATAAAGCTTTAAAAGGAACTGACATTGAAATTTTGGTAAATAATTTTATATTTAAACATGTGCGAAAAATGTCAATTTTAAATTAAATTTTGAATTGTATTTTTTATTGTTGAGTTTTTAAGCATTATATTTGGACAAAATTATTTTATTACATTTTTATTTTTGTTATAAAATACAATAACTTAATTATTCTAAATACATTTGGACTCAATAACCTCATTCTTCTATCCTTCTTTCTGACTTATTTTGAGAATTGAGATTATACTTCTTGAATTGCTTCTATAAATAGACAGAACGTAACTCTGTTTTTATTAATGGAACGGCCATCTGGTTAATAGCAAAAGCAGGCATGCATTTTATGAAATTGAAGCTGCGGGAGGAATCTGATTCCTGAACTACTGCATATATATATATATATATATATATATATATATATATATATATATATATATAACCTTTATTATTTGTCTTCTTTTGTGCAAGAAATGAATGACAAGCTATAAACATACGTATGCAATTGTCATGCATGGAGCTAGGAAGTGGAATGAAGAATAAATTCCTCTCATCTGAATTTGAACCTAAAAAAATTCCATTCATCTTCACCCTTTAATTTGATGATGCATGCTTAATTAATATAATTCATCAGTATATTTGATTGAGAGGCAAATTAAATTAAAGCGCGATGGATGGGCATGTGGGTCTTAGACTATTGTGCATGAATTTGGAGTTTCTTCTTCACTGAAAACTGAGTCATCAATATTTCCATTGTGATAGTCATCTGTGTAATGGTAGTAGTCCTCTGCGGCCATCCTCATCCTCGTATAATAATGCTCATCAGGCCTACCATAATCATAATGTGTGTATGTTGGAGGTGATGAGTGATCATATCTTGTGACATAGCTAGGGTGATGGCTTATAGCTGTTGTTGTAACTGTGACTCACATATATGGGGGGTAGTGGTGGTGGCTCAGCTCTAGGTTGAGAATTATTCCATTGTTGTTGTGTATAGCCATAATAATGTGGAGGATAGTGGTATATGACATGATGATGAACTACCTCTTCAACATTATTATTATCCTCCTTTGGCTTTGAGGTTTGGTCTGCTGTTTGCATTTCAGGTGAGTGTTTCTCCTCATCTGCTGTTGGTTGGTTTTCAGGGGCCACCGGAGGAGGATCTTTGGCTTTGGCTGTCTCCTCATCAGGTGGTTGGGTTGTTGTTCAGTATGACAACAAATCACAGCACTCTTTCTACTCTTCTTAATGGCCTTTACTATCTTCTCAGGATCTGCCCTTCCAACTATTGTAATCTTTTGATCAGGAAAATCAATGTACACTTCATAGATCCCTGTCATATTATTGAACCATTTACATACAAGATGATATGATTATCTTCAAGGAAACAAATGACACATTTGCTGGGCGGAGGACAGTAAAGGCCGGTGTTGCAGGATTGTTGGGCTGAGGCTAGTAAAGGGTTTAAAAGGCCAAGTCCAGCTAACCCCATAGGAAATAATTAAAGTTGTGCCTTGTGCTTGATCCTAACAGGCCAAGTTTAGCACCCAGTGGCTGGAAAGAGGCCAGTAAAGGGTTTAAAATGCTAAAAGTCCAGTAAAGTTACGTCTTCGCTACTAGCTATAACTTAGCGTTTGATACTAACAAAATTTAAAAAGAATTGTGATGGTGCCGGGCAGTTACATACCATTTATTCCATGTAAGGCCTTCTTGATTTTCTGTACACACCCATTACAATCCATCCTCACCTGTACCTCTGTGATTCTAGGCTTCTGCATGCAAATTCAGAAATACCAATAATCTATCCCGTTAGTGAATTGAATACAGTACAGACTAAAAACCTATATATGATAGATTGCAAATTAAAGATGTTGGTAGTGATGAGGCTTACCTCCAATTCTGTAGCCATAATTGCAGAAAGGAAAGGAGAGAGATCAGAGCACAGAGGAGCTCTGAGACCAGATTGGAGGAGTGTGTATGAATTGAATGGAGAATCAATCTTTGGCATCCTAGCTTGTCCACAACCCAATTCAAGGGAATATTTAAAAGACTGAATTCAAGATATGGAGCAGATAAATTAAAGAATCTCCTTTTAGGAAGAGTTATTGCACTTTCCTGTATATTTTAATGTAGACCGTGGTCCATGAAGTATCATTTATGTAGTAGTGTGGTCCATGAAGTAATTATCATTTTAATTACATTTCAATTTCAATTGACAATTTTGTTTTGTTTTCAGTTTCATTTTCCACATCACTAATTTCAATATAGCAGTACCAAAGTATCATTTTAATTCTATTACAGTTTCATTTGACAATATACATTATTGCATGAGTTCTATTTTGTAGTTTATTTTCCACACACTAGCTTAATTATAGTAATACTAAAGAATTATTTTAATTATATTCTACATTCATTTGACAATATATGTTATTGTATGACTCTGGATTTTAATTTCATTTTTCACACACTAGTTTTATTATAAGTTTATAACAGCACTAAGTATCATTTTAATTATATTATAGTTTCTTTGACATATACAGACTGAGGTCTGATTTTTAGTTTCATTTTTTACACACTAGTTTTATTATAACAACACTAAAATATCATTTTTAAATGTACTACAATTTCATTCTACAACTATGGTTCACACAGCACTATGGATGTTCCACTGTATAACGATTGGCAATTTCCTTGGAAAAAGCTTTATTAGTAAGTCATTATCATATATATGGTAAAAAGATGAGTGGTTTTTGCAATGGATTTACATGTGAACACATATCTATATTTCTTGGCTTGATGTTGTGTGTCGATCCAATCAAGTATCAATCCACAACTCTCAACTCCATACTTAATTTAAGTTTAACTCTTTTATATTTAATTGATATAACGTGTTTTGGTGACTGACTTATAATTTTAGGTATAAGAGAAGAGGGAGTGATTTTGTTTGGACCTCAGAATGTTGAGCCAAGTGGAATATGCTTTAGGTAAAGGATGGATATGTAATTGCCCATTCTGATATCTCAAACCGTCCACGGGAGAAAAAAGCATCAATTTGGGGATAGGAAATGGCTTGCAGGTCAACAAAATGAAAGTGGCTTTAGAAGGTTTAGGCAATCCTTTTGCTACAAGTAATTAATATATAAAAAGAATTTATTGATATTCACAAAAATGCATACTTTTTCTTTTTAAATGATGATTATCAGAAATTCGATTATCACATTATATTATACACTCATATCATATCCGTAGAATGCACAGACTAAATATTAGCAATATTATTGTTAAATTTTAGATGGTAATAAATATTGTTTTTATTAAATTAAATTTTATATGTTAATTAAAACTTGTTATATAATTAAATATGTTTTTTGTGAGTTGTATTTTATATTTATAATAAATATTAAATAAAGACATAGAGAAATCCCAAAAAAAAAAGGAAAAAGAAAAATTCTAAGATGATGATAATTGATATTCCCTTTGTTCCATTTTATTTGTCTGGTTTGGTTAACGAGGCTTGAATGAACTTATTTTTAATTCAATTTTTCATAATATTAAGTTTAATATTAGTATATAAAATTTATATATTTAGAAACTACATTAGAAGTATTATTAAACACAAAAAATTAAATTTAAAAATAATTAAAAGTTACTAATGAAAATAAGCAATAAAGAAAGAGTTGATTTAACCGATGAATAGTAAACCGGACAAGCAAAATGGAACAGAGAGAGTATATGGTGAGATTGCTATTCACACTAACATAGTTTGACATGGAAATTTTTTTATGAGTTGATTGTGAACTCAACAAATATTGTTTTGAATAATGTTGAGTTAGATAAGTTAAATTACAAACAAGTAGGAGAAAGGGAAAAAAAAAGTAGTTGAAGTATGGATCAACTTACCATCACTACCTAATCTCAACTTTTGGGACATGGGACTTTTTGATTGATTTTAGGTGCAATGAATTTGGGATTACATCATTTAGTTTTTTTCTTTTTTCTTTGTTGAAAAAAAACAGAAGACATGCATGACATTTGACTCGTATTGAGAAGAATTGGATATTTATATTGTGAAACATGGTTTATATAACAACGTAAACTAAACTTATAATAAAAATATATCAAATAAGTTATAACTTCTCTTTCTACATTCTTTCTTTTAAAGGAAAAATGCCAGTTCCCCTCCAAATTATAGTAATATAGTTTATTTCCCCTCTCAATTATATGTGCATCTATGTTAGATACATTATATTTAATATATCTAAATATAACGAAATGTAATTGAGAAAAGAGACCTGAGAGAGAGAATGTAAGATAGTGGTTAAATTCTTTCTTACAATTTGATATTGAAGAATGTTATTACAAGACTATTTATAGGTAAAGGCAAAACTAATCACTACCCTATTGTTAAGACCTTGTAATCTAGTGACACCTAATTGCAATCTCATATGGAAGGGGTGGGTTCGAACCTTAATGGAAGTGATATTCAATCATCTTCAAAGTGTTTATTTTACCCAAATTCATTAATTATTTACGATTGACATCCGAAACTCTTAAATGATAGGCTTTTTAGGAATATTAATTTTTATTTAATACGGAGGGTGGAAACCCAACGTCAAAGTGTTTAGTTACAACAGGTATATCGCCATTGTGGTATGGCCTCTAAATCATCACTTAATAAGGCCATCACTTGATATGGTGGCTCCCGAAGGATATGTAGGCCTCTGGGATAACGTTTGTACATGGACGCAACTGCATCAGCAAGACGATTCTGCTCACGTTTTACTGTCTCTATCCGCCATGATTCGCAGGCAGCAAGTTCACGTCTGCATGCCTTCAGCAAGTTGAATATCACACTGCTAGGTTTGTTCATTGCAATTAGACCTTCAACCAATTCACTTGAATCTGATTCAATAATGATGTTAGTATGCCCCATGGAGACAGCTAGCTGTATACCTCTCAATGTTGCCCAGGCTTCAGCTTCCAGTGGAGTACATATACCTATGTTCTGGACATAGCCACCCTTCCATTGACCATTTGAGTCCCTGATTACTCCACCACACCCTGCTTGGTATGTCAGCAAGTCCACAGCTCCATCTACATTAATTTTCACAGAGCCTGGTTGTGGTTTCGACCAACTTAAGCTTACCCACTGATCAGTGTATTGATCTGAATGACGCCCATTTGATTTTGCAAAGGCCCTTTCGAACTCCTTCTCTTGGGTTTGAATCCACGCCAATTTGTACCTTAGCGGCTTGGTTATATCGTTAAACACCACGTCGTTCCTCCACCTCCAAACCCACCACATCGTGGTGGCAAACAGTGCGGCAGAGTTGCTTGGGTAATTACCATTCTCTTGTCCTCTAATTCCATTGTCCAGCCATTCAATGAATGGTAGAGCCCTACTGATTCCGTAGGCTCTTGATAGCACATTCTTCCAGACTTCGTCCGCAGCTGGGCATCGTCGGAGTACATGTTCCGTGTCCTCCACGATCTCTCCACATATCTTGCATTTGTCGCAATCTGTCATACCGCATTTGAACCTGTATTGGTTGGTCATGATTCTGCCGTGCCTAACCAACCAGATGAAAATTCTAATTCGGCTAGGCACTTTTAATCTCCAAACATTATTCCATTTTGCTGCCTCAATGGAGTTAGTAGAACCAGTAGCGAAGTCGTAGGCAGTTTTAACCGAGTATAAACCAGAGGTTTCATTTTTCCATCCAATTCTATCCGTATCCTCCTCATCATGGCTAATGATCGTCGCTGCTAACTTGTCCAATATTGTTTCTGGCAGTAAGTGTTCAAACTGAGACCATTTCCACCCAACGGTCGTATCCCAATAAGTTGCTATTGTTCTATACATCTCAGGTAATGACATCGCCGTTATAGCACTCTCCTTAAGTGGCTTCTCACCCAACCAAGTATCCAACCAAAACAGTGTGTCTCTGCCATTGATCACAACTTTTTTGATTCCTTTCTTGAGAATATACCTAGATTTCAATAGGCCTTTCCATGCGTTGGACATGCCTTTCTTGGGCTGCCAGAGGTCACAATCCTTTGACGCTGCTGAGTATTTGGCCTTCATAATCTGCACCCAAAGGGTGTTCTCATCACGTAAAATCCTCCAGCCAAGTTTCGCAAGGAACGCGTGATTCATTTCTTCAAGCTTGCGTATTCCCAACCCACCACAGGCTTTGCTTAACGTGACCGTGCCCCAGTTGACAAGGTGGGCTTTCCTTACTCCCTCCGAGCCTCCCCATAAGAAGTTGCGGATGATTCGTTCAATGGCTTCTAGTACCCCCACCGGGAGGAGAATTGACTGCATGGAATAATATGGTATTGTTTCGAGTACTGACTGTACCATTACATGTCTCCCCGCAAGTGATAGCGTTTTTGATCTCCACCCAGTGAGTCTGGCTTGAATCCTCTCGATAATCCCTGCAAAGGAATCCTTCGTGATTCGACCATGGAAGGAGGGGACCCCGAGATATCTCCCGAGGTCCTCTACTTTAGAAACGCCTAATGTGCTGGTAATGCTCCACTGTAATTCCATGGGAGTATTTTTGGAAAAGTAAACTGCTGACTTCTGGAGGCTAACACTCTGGCCAGATGCTTTACAGAATATATCCAAGCTCTCCTTTATCGCCTTTGCTTGAGCAATCGTGGCTTCCCCAAAGAGTACTAAGTCGTCTGCAAAAAAGAGATGCGTTATGTAAGGTCCTTGTTTGGTGAACTTCAAGCCTTTCCAAATACCTGCACTAACAAATTGATTAATTAAGATGCTAAGTCTCTCAACACATAAAGCAAAGAGGAGGGGTGATAGGGGGTCTCCCTGTCTTATCCCGCGACTTGGTTGAAACCATTCTAAACGATCCCCATTCCAGTTTACTGATAGTCTAGATGTATTTAGACAAGTAAGGATATTCCTCCTCCAAGACTGGTTGAGGCCAATGGTTTGCAGTGTATCATCTATGAATTCCCAAGATAGTCTGTCGTATGCTTTCTCCAAGTCAACTTTAAGGACCATCCAACCTGATCTCCCTTTCTTATTATTCATCGAGTTGAGCGCCTCTTGGTAGGCTAGGATATTATCTGTAATCTGCCTCTCGGGTACGAAACTTGACTGGTGTGGTCCTATTAACTTCTTTGAGATCTCTCTCAGGCGATTAGTCATGGTCTTGGTCAGTAGCTTATATGTGACGTTGCACAGTCCGATTGGGCGAAACTGCTTGATTGTCACCGGGTTAGATCCCTTCGGGATGAGAGAGATGAGTGTATCATTACACCCGACTGGCATTTGGCCATCTGCAAAAAATTTCAAAGTGAAATCAGTTAGTGAGCTCCCTACTATTTCCCAAGTATGCTGGTAAAAACTAGCACTAAACCCATCCGGTCCCGGTGCTTTGGATGGGGACATGTCGAACAACGCTTGTTTTATTTCTTCTTTTGTAAAGGGTCTGTTGACTTCTTCCCACTCCTCATGTGACAACTCTGGGAATCTTCCCTGTATAGACTCAGTAGGGAGTGCATCTGGGTCCTTTGTGAACAGGCTCTTGTAATAGTCGCATACATGTTCCTTAATTCGCTGCTCGTCTGTGATCCAAGAGTCGTTTGCATCCTTAAGTGATTTGATTCTTGCAAGATTACCCTTCGCTGAGGTCGCCGCATGGTAATACCTAGTGTTCCTATCCCCGGACTTAATCCATTCCTCCCTTGACCGCTGGAACCATATGAGTTCTTCCTGATAAAGAACTTCTTCTAGCTCTTGCTTGAGCATCTTGTCTAGTTTTATCAATTCGGGTGTTGCATGGAAGGCTAAGCGAGATTGGACCCCCGAAATTCTGGCTAGAACCCTTTTCTTTCTATGGAAAATATTACCAAAAGTAGTCACATTCCAAGTAGTTAATGCAGCCGCCACCTTGCCTTTATTATGCTCCAAGCCTTTACTGTTATCCCAGTTCTGCTGGACAGTCGATTGGAAAGAGGAGTGTGTAGCCCATGCCATGTTGTATCTAAAATACTTAGTGTTATGATTAGTATTTCTCGGCTGGGTATTGACAAGTAAGGGAGTGTGGTCCGACTCCACCCTTGGCAGATGTTCGACCTCCGCGTCGGGGTAACGAAGCTTCCAATCCACATTTCCAAGGGCTCTATCGAGTCTAGCTCCTCGAAAAGTTGAAGTGCTTATTCCTCTTGCCCATGTAAACTTGGGGCCTGAATACCCAAGGTCGATTAAGCCTTCTCTAAATATCCATGTATTGAACTCCACACATCTGGCAGCAGAGAGTGCTCCTGGATTACTAACCTCCTCCTGTGCCATCACCGAGTTGAAGTCGCCTGCAACTAGCCAAGGTCCTTGCCAGCTAGAATTGTGGCATGTAAGATCTGCAAACAAATTACGCCGCAATGATTGGTTTGGGCTTCCATAAACTGCAGAAAACATCCAAGGTTCATCAATTTTGTCATCAATTCGAATTGTTATGAACTGAGGGTGAGTGCTAATAATATCAATGGTTATAGCGTTCTTCCATAGGATCCAAATTCCGCCTGAAAATCCTACGGCTTCAACTCTAATCCATTCCACAAAGCCGAAGCTCGAACAAAGTTTATCTGCTTGAACCCCTGACACCTTAGGTTCAAGGAGGCATACAAAAATTGGTTTATGCAACCGAATGAACGTGAAGAGGGCACGGCGAAACGACTTGGACGCCGCCCCTTGGCAATTCCAAATCAAACAGATCATAACAAACAGCGGCAACAAACACAGTGCTCAAGAGCACTGGCGATCCCGCCCCATCGGTAAACCTTGGTCCAAGTGACCAACTTCTTCCATTAAAGCATCATCCTGATCCTCTAGTCTATTAGTAAAAATTGTGGGTACATCCGGAGGATCCCCAACCAGCTCATAGTCGTTTGCATACGTATGGGATGGTCCAGGGTCTGTATCTGTGCGATTCACCACTGTTCTAACAATCTGCTTTCCATAGTTGGAACCCCTCACCACCGTGTGTTCTGCTTCCGCCGCAGCCCTTCTCGGTGTATTTCCTGTGCCACCTCTGCCACCTCTGCCCCTAAAGGCCCCACGGTTCGGTTGGTCAGATTGACGTCCCATGTACCGCTGTTGCTCAAAGTTCTGCAAAGTCGTGTGTTGGTGCCCTTGGTTTGTCCTAATCCACGGTAGAGTTGTAGTTACTGCCCGGGGAGGTTCCGCGGGAGGCAAGTTGTGACGCCGGTACTCAGTGGTCTGCATGCCATTTACCGGGTCCGCATCCCCTTTATCGTTCAGGTCCTCCAAGACGGCAAATCTTGACTTTGAGAGCCTGCCTCCGGCGTCCGAATTTGAGACGGGGGCTTGAGGTCGATGATTGACTGGGGGTCCAGGGGTTTGATTACCCCCTCTCCGATTCCCTCTCTTTTCCTTCCTTGCGACGAGCATCCATTCCCCGAAATTCTGTTTGTAGTCCCTGACTTGCTGTTTGGCTTGGTGCACAACCGGTTGCTCTGCCTTCTTGGAACAGTCCCCATTCCTTCCCTGTTCACCATTCCCTTCAGTTTCAGGCACCTCTTCCCCCTGGGCTTCAGCACTGCATTGGCCCTGTTTATGGCCATAAATTCCACACTTAAAGCACACCATTTGTATCCCTTCATATTCTATAGGAACAACTTCCCCACCTAGCGTGAATTTAGACAATAACCGCCTAGTGACATCCAATTCAACGCATACTCTGGCAAACTTGCCAATCGAAACCAGACTGGTTGTAGTGTCCACCTTCACTGGACGACCAATGTTCTTGCCTATTTTCAACAGGAACTCCTCTTCGAAATACTCAATAGGGAGGGTGGGGAATCTTACCCATACCAGTAATTTGTTGAGCTTGTTCTTGTGGGGGAAGAAGTTCGGCTCCCACTCTTGAACAGTCAGATAATGACCGACAATAATCCACGGCCCCTCATACTTCGCGTACTCATAATCAGCCTGTGATTCGAACCGCGCCAAGAAGTAATCCTGGTCTATAGCAATGAGGTCAAAACCTGCTTCTGGCTTCCACATTCTTTGAAGCCTCTGAAGAAGATATGTGTAGCTGACTTTTCGCCCAAGAACCTTGATTATCAGGGTTCGCCTCCAAGGCCGACGCAGCCGCTCCTTCTCTTCTCTGGATACCGAAATTACAGGGCAGTTCGGGTCCGAGTCGTCCTCCTCCATTGTTTCTTCATCCGACACCATTACCCTCTCCGTGGAATCGAAGCTCCCCTTGTTGTTCCAATTCGTATTCGGGGTTTCGACTGGCGTTCTCCAGTGGACGGAATCCGGCGACAACAGATGCGCAGAAAGGGGGGTTTCTTGAACAGCCTCAGTCGATGTGTTGGCCGTGGGTTGAACTGTCGGGTTGCGGCCTCTCTTCGTTTTCTTCGTACTCCGTTGAAGCAGGTCCTCGTCCTCCGGCGACCGGGCAGTCGCCGCCGGTGACCCGACTTCGGACAGCGTTTCCGTTACTGCTTCCATTTGATTTTTGTGTTTTTTTTTATCCTTCAAAACTAGGAGTATGATTTTAAGAATCCATTTTTAGGAATATTAATTAGCTAAATGTTTCAGTGTCATCATTCGTTTAATTCAAATACAAGAAATAAATAAGATATTTTCTCCTAAATCTCATTTATGAATCCTAATTGCATGCTCAAAAACAAGAATTGGGAGAATTTATCTTGTCTACTTTATACGCTCAAATTAAAAGAACAATTATATTAAGAGATTTCCCTGATATTCTTTCTTTTTTTTTCAGTCATTACTTTTAAGATTTTGGATATCTACTGTAAATAGTAAATAGTTAGTGTGTTTGGATAAAAAAAAAAAAATCATTTTAGAAATAATTGAGAGGGGAAAAGTGAATACACCTATAACTAAGGAGGGGGGTGGGGGATATTAGGGATGGCAATTCAACCCGCCCCCGACAGGGCGGGTTCGGGAAATTATTTCGGGGAACGGGGGCGGGGATGGGGAGAAATTCCTAATCCCCGGGGGGAACGGGGACGGGGACGGGGAGGGTATTCCCCGCCCCGACCCCGACCCCGATTCCCCGTATATTATTATATTATATTATATATTATTTATATACAAAGTATATAAGAAATTAAAAGTTAAAATCCTAGACATTCATTTGTTTTGTTATGTATTTATATTTGGACTTTGGACTTTGAATGAGTTTGAAACAATTTAAAGTGTTTGGTCATTTTAGGATTATGTATTTTTGTTTGAAACCGGGATATGCTAAGGGTTCATTTGAAAATCAGGAAATTCACTTCCAGAAGTCATTTTCTAATGTTTGGGTACACAAGGAAAATGAAGTTAAAAGAAAAGATCCATTATGGTCAATGGAAAAAAGATCCAATTTGACAGAAAATGTCTTCCTAATTTTTAGTGGGAAGACATTTTCCGGATTCTTTATTTCCCATCTCTCTCCCGTCTCTTCTTTTTTAACTTATAGTTTCCAGATTATTATTATTATTACCACCACAACCACCACAACACAAGTCCACAACACAATCACAACATCACCACCACCACACAATCGCACAACCACCAACGCAACCACCGCCACCACTACCATATCACCGCCATCACCACCACCACTACAACCAACACCACCACCACCACCACCACCACTTATTATTATTATTATTATTATTATTATTATTATTATTATTATTATTATTATTATAACAAATAATATGTTCATGTTCTGGAAAATGAACCAAATAGAAAAAAATACAATTTATTAACTTTCAGTCAAACAGAAAAAACTAGTTTTTTAACATTCAACCAAACACCAAAAAATTAAAATATTTTCTGAAAAATAAGTCATTTTCTTGAAATTATTTTTCGAAAAACATTTTTCAGGTCTCTAAATGGACCCTAAATAGCAAAAAGAAAAAGTGTCACTTTCTTTTCTCCCATTTGTTTTTTAATAATTTAAATTTATTTTTCTCTTCTTTTTTTATACAAATAAAATTAATTTATAAAATAAAGGTCATTAAAAAAATTCTCTAATTACAATATTTGAAATAACACTCATATTGTTATGACAATTAGGCCAACCTTTTCGATTTTAGGCTAGTCCTATATATTATACTTTCTGGATTATCAGTTTTGGGCTAATTAGATTGATTTTTTATTAAGTTAATCTTTTTTATCCTAACCTTAAAACCTCGCATTATAGTGCTTACCTAATAAGCTCAACTAACGGCGCGTTTGGTTGGAGGGAAGGAATTAGGTGAGAAAAGGATTGCAATTCCATGGGAAAAAATAATGTGAGAATAAAGTGAGAGTTTAAATTCCAGTGTTTGGGTGGAGGAAATAAAATTACTAGGAATTTCAATTCCAATTTTTGGTATACATGAGAATTGAAAGGCAATAAGTAGTATAAAGTTCAAAATACCCATTATTATTATTATTATTATTATTATTATTATTATTAAATGACAAGTACACAAAAAATATAATATATTAAATTCAAATATTACTCATCTATCATATCTCTTGAACTAGACATTGTAATTAATTTTCATGCAAATACTTCATAAAATGTTAAACTTAGGTTGTGTTTGAATTGGTTGATGGGTTTAGGCATAAGGTATGGGTATCAAATGTAACACTTACCACTATTACATTATTATAATATAGGTAGTAAATTATAATAATAAAGGTAATTGTTATTTTGGTGCATTACTTCCATATAATCATTAGTTAATTAAGGTAAATAACTAATGGTGATTGTAAGAGTAATTAGGGAAGGGATACATTACCATATTGATGGCATATGGATAGTATAAATAGAGCTCTTTGGTCCTCTCACTGCTTAACAATTCATTCCTCATACACCATCAAGAGAGGGTTGAGAAAGTGAGAGAAACAGTAATGTTACTCTGCTGCAGCAATCCCGTGTGATTACACAACCTTCTTCAATTGGAAGCTATGGCTGGAGGTTAGTATTTTAAAGATCCGTTTATCACGTATTCACGTGTTTATGTTATTACGTGATTTATTCGCTTACAGTTGGTATCAAGAGCCTGATTTATCTCTGCCTAGCATGTTTTGATTGCATATGTTATATATTCTTACGTGAATAATTATATGCAATTGTTATGGACTACTAAATTATTATTTTTTTTCCGCATTAAGTATATATATATATTTCAAGAGTCATGTTCAGGTGTGGCCGTGCCCTTACGTGCGGCCGTGCGGTTTACACCACTCAATGTTACGAAATACACCACTCAATGTTAAGAAACACACCACACAAATATGCACTGTGGTGTGTTTCTTAAAATTGTGGTGTGTTTCATTGTGGTGTGTTTCTTAACATTGAGTGGTGTATTTCGTAACATTGAGTGGTGTGTGACCGCACGGCCGCACGGGAGAGCACGGCCACACTTGAAATTATTTCTATATTTCAATTTGTAATTTTTTGTTTGTTTGTTTGTTTGGGCTGTTGAAAATCTGTGTATTCTGCATATAAGAAACAACAAACAAAAATAAAAATTACATTAAGTATTCAATTTGGAATATATATTTGTAAAAATCAATTGGATAAAAAAAAGAATTTTTTTTTCTTGCTTACGTGTTTTTTTTTCTCCCGCTGCTTCGCATTTTTTTTCCTTCCCCTGTTATTTGTTCGCCGGCGGTCCTGGCCTTTCCGATCGCCGGATTGGAGTTTTTTCCCGGTGATGCTGGAGGGTTGACGGCGACGCAAGGGGAAGACTTCGCCTGGCGGTTGAGGCAGACAAACGACGGCGACGTTGGTTCGTGGCGACCGCCATTGTTGCCGGTTGTTTCGCGAAGCAGCTGAGGCGAGGATGACGGCGGGCTTTGGGGTTGCAGCGAGGCCGGCGGCGTGTCGCTGGTTTTCTGGCGGCGCGGGGAGGCGATACGAAGTGCGGCCTTGGTCGTCTTGGTGTTGCGCTGGTTTTCCGCTGTTCTCGCCGCTGCTGTTCGATCCAAGGCGCTAGTTCTGGTGACGTCCGTGCGACGACGGCGACAATTGGCCGGTTGTGGCGTTGCGATCAAGACGGCGGCGGTGTCCTGCGGTCACCCTCTTCCCTCCTTCAGGTCGTGCGTTCGCTGCTTCTTCCATGCTTCTCTGGCGACGATAAGCGCTGGTTTTCCGGCGATACATTGGAAGGAGACGGACGATTGGATGGTAAGCCTACGATATACGCTGAATTATCTCCAAATGCAATTATCTTTATTTTATCACATATTTTATTTACCATATTTAATAATTACATATTAATTAATAATTACATAGTAATTTTGGTATGGTGATTATTTAGTTTAGTATTGCCATATTTATATTACCTTAATTAATTTGTATATTATTTTTTTTTTTTGGCAAATGGTAAATATATAGTAATATTATACATATTAATTTTGGTAATTGGTAATTGTTTGGTTTAAATATTGCCATATTAATATTACCATATTTAATATTGTATATTAATTTTGACAAGTGGTAAATGCATGATAATTGTTTGTTTTTGGAATATTAATGCCATTTAGTTTTCTCTCAATTTTGGCATTAAATTCATAATTAAATTATTAAGTTATAAATTTGTTTGAATTTTTAATATTGAATTTTAGTTTAAATTGCATTAAGTGTTGCAATTTGAATGTTTAGTTGAACTCCATATTAAAATTATTATTCAATTTTGAACAAATTATTAAGTTTTTTTTTTAAATTTGTTTGAATTTAAATTTTAATATTGAATTTTTTTTCGGTTAAATTGTATTAAGTGTTACAATTTATTTATGGAGTATGAGTAATTGATATGCATAATCTCAGCATGCCTTATATATATGTTTTATTGCAATAATTATTTCATTGTTATAATTATGCCTTTAGAAAAGCATGTTCATCAAGATTGAATTTTGAGCCTTTTAGGACTGAATTATATGCTTATTATGCATGTTTTTAGTACCTTTTAGGTGAATTTAGTGCCTTTTAAGAATATATTATGCATATTCTTACTTTTTCAGTTAATACTCCGTTCATCCTTTTCAAAAGGATTTCAAAGCACCTAGAGTACATAAAACTTTTCATAGTTTTACCCTATTTAAAGCCTTATCCTTAGGTGAATCTACATTCTTAGATCAACCAAACGATTTTACTTCAAATATGAGAACACATGATTTAGGGAAGTTTCTTGGGGAGGAATACTAGTTCCCTGGCCTTGGCTTAAAACGCCTTGCTGGCTAAAACCGCCATATTGCTACTAGTCCCCTTGTGACGCTACTCTGTCTAAGGAGTTGGTTTTTAATGGCGCCTCAGCACCAACCAACTTTCCTGGGAGTATACCTAAGGATTGTCTATCATGTTTTGGTTTAATTTGTTTGATTAGGTTTTAAATACCCTTGCCATTGTGATTATATTTAATTTTGGTTAATTAAAGAGTAGCCACAATATCTTTAATTTACTGAAATTACATATTAAGTATTATTAATCACATAAAGTTTAGGTAAGAACCTTGTAGTTAACTCTGCGTTATATGGCAAAATTTAGCTCACATGCAATTTTGTTATATTTGTATGGTTAATTAGGATGAAATACTAAACTATGATCATAATTTGCCCACAGGGATTATGTATCGGCGTATAGTTTGGTAGGCTTGTCATTAAGGGTGGAAAAATCGTACCCATTCCGTTTTCACCATTCAGTTTTGGTAATATTATGTACTTCAGTTACTCTTTCTCTATTATGAGCCTTAAAAATCCTCACCAAGCCTTAAGTTAACCGCTGATTTGGACTAGTCACATATGTTATCTTTACAAATATGGAAACATTAAAAAAGGTGTTTTACCATAATTTGGTTGTCATTGTTAAATATTAATGGTGGTTATAATGTTGATTATTACCATCAAATATTTTAATTAATGAAACCATTAATGTTGATATGGTATTCAGTTATAAATTCTAAATTGTTTCCAATTAAGTTTATGTGACAATATTCCAGGCATTTTTCAGACTTTAAATTTTATTAAGTTTCAAAATTATATCCAAGAACGTTTCTACAATTAGTGGTTTTAACTATTTGTTTTCCATATTTAATCTCCTATTTAATGATAATAATATTAATTGGGTTATGAAGAATTAATTTAATAATTTTGGAAAACATATTTGCTAAGGCAACTGGTTATTGCCACTAATTCCATAATTTCTTTAAGTTCTTTGAATTATGATTTTAGTTCGTTATGTCCATAATTGATTAAGTATGAATAAAGAATATTTAGTGTAAATTCGTACTTTATAGTTAATTCATACTCTTTAGATTGTTTCATGAATTTGATCACATTAAGTGCATATTATTAGGATTAATTATGCAATTAGGATTTGTGAGAGTTTGATTTACAAATGACAATATATACTTTTGGTTAGATATTGTTGGAATTTGTAAATTCGGTCTATTTCTCATAAATTTGATCTTTATGTATTAAAACATTTTAATGAGCTTAAAGTTTGAAATTTCAAAGTATATATTTATTACTTTACTATTCAAAAAAAAATGGGTCTCTTTGGTTTGGACTCATTAGAGTTTGAATATTAAGTTTATGCTTTGAAAGCTCATATTAAAAATTGTCTTAAGTTATGCGATTTGTTTAAAATGTATGAGTTAAATGCCTAATTTTATGCATATTAATTTGTCCAACGCATAATATTTTGTCATGCAAAATATTTTTTTTATACCTTTAGCAATGCATAAATTTAGGATGGAATTATATTAGTTCCTAATTAAGTTGGACTTATGCATAAACTTTAGTTACGGTAGTGCCTGAATTTAAGCACATTTGGCCCATTGTTTTAGTTCACCCATTTAAGCTTTAATCATAGGTGAACCTTGCAATTTTGGTGTATACCCTACAATTTTTTTTTAGGTTTATACCCCCAAACAATTATACATTGAGTACATATGAATTGAGGAGGCATACTAGTTTTATGGCCATGACTTAAGAACATCTTGTGCCACTAGTCCCCTTAAATATCATATATTTAGATTTTCTCATCACAATCTGGTATAATCTGTTTGTTAAAATATATTTTTTATTCATTGCCAATGTGATTTGAAATCAGTTCATTAAAGAATAGCCATAGCATCTTTAATTTACTGATTTCTCTTAAGTTTGAATCACATAAAGGTTAAGGCAATGAATTGATAATTGTCTAGTGATCTTATAATTTTAATTTGGTTGGGGAGTAGCCACAGCATCTTAAATCAGTTAAAATTATATATTGAGCGGTTTATTTTGATCACATAAAATTTTAGACAAATCATTTGTGATTAATTGTATTTAATATGATGGAATTTAGCCCACAAGCAATTTGGTTATATTTGTATGATTAATTAGGATTAAATACTGGACTATGATCATAATTTAGCCCACATGCAATTATGTATCGGAATGTAGTTAAGTAGTTTTATCAGTAATGATATAGAAAATAAATTTATTTATTTTATGGTTATTTGTAAAGAATTTTTCATCTCTATCATAAAGTTTAATTTTATGATGCAAACTTTAGATCATATTTCTTAATTTACCCACAGGAATTAAGAAAAGAAACATGATTTCTTAAGTTTTATCATAATAGTTATAATGAATCTAATAGAATTAAAACTTTAGCCTACAGGCAAGTCCTATATCACTTGATTCTTTAACTTATTTGATAGTTGTTTCATTATAAAATTTCAGTTGGATCTAATTGAGTAAAACTTTAGCCCACAGGCAAGTTTTATGTCTCTAAATTCTTCTGTCAATTTAATAATTGAGATGAAATATTATCATGAGGATTTTAATTGGATTTAATAGAATTAAAACTTTAGCCTACAGGCAAGTTTTATGTCAATAAATCCCTCACCCATTAGATAATAATTTTATCACAATTTCTTAGAATTTATAAATTTAGTACAATTATAATTCTAAGTTTTCATGGTTTGCATTGGCAAAACATGTATTTAGTTACTTCCCAAAATTTAACCACTTTTATTAATTATTTCGCGAATCTTGCTCGGTTATTTGGACTAACTGTAGTAAGTTACGTGATATATTCGATATACCTCATTTGGTTTCCAAGAATAAAATGTACCTCTTCGAGCCAAATTCCAACTTGGTTTTGAAAAGTGTATTTTATTATTTTAGTATGTCCAACTATGGTGGGAGTTATGTCCTCATTAGTTATTTTTTAGTTGGATTGGAATCAAATATTGATTATTTAGTATGCCCAACTAATGGTGGGGAATTATATCTTCATTATTTAGTTGGTCAAATCAATTGTGAGTACGTATATCATTAATTCTGCTGAAGAATATTTTAATCAGTGGGAGTGATCATTTAGAAAAAGATCATTAAGATGCTCCATTAAGAGATTCCACAACTATTAATCTTGTATTTGTTCATATAAACTCATAAGTTCAAATTATTGAACATTTGGTTGTACAACATATTTATGAAAATGTTGTAACAATATTAAGGGTTGTACAACATATTTATGAAAATGTTGTAACAATATTAAGGAGTTTATTAGAACAAAAACACTTAACTTGTGATACATTAAGGAGTTTATTAGAACAAAAACACTTAACTTGTGATACACTAAGGAGTTTATTAGAACAAAAACACTTAACTTGTGATACACTATTATTAAATAAAGTCTTTAGCAATTTAATAGAGTCTTTAGTTTCTTCAAAATTGATCCTGGGCCATTTTGATTTGTAAGGCTCAAGACAATTTTGCAAGACATAAAAGTAAGACTCATAATGTTCAGCTCATAATGGACCTTGATAAAAGTAAGACTCATAATGTTCAGCTCATAATGGACCTTGAAGTTATTTGGGAAGTTATGGTGTAGCTCATAATGGACCTTGAAGTTATTTGGGAAGTTATGGTGTATATTTAAAATTCCACATTTATAGACTTAGAATTTTAGTTTATTGTCTAAGTTGTTGGAATGCTTCTATGACTAAACTATCTTTTGGCTATTTTGATAAGTGGGAGTGACAGACGTGTCAACTCCAAGCTCTTAGCATTAGAGGTAGTGCTTAAGTTAAGTTATAAAACTAGTCAAGGAACATAGTTAGCATTATGCTAACATCAAGAGATCTCTACTTAAGACACAGTTAAAGAAATTGGACTTTCGCCCACTTTGTAATTTGTATATATACATTCAGTATTCAGTTTTAATGAAATTCTTTTGCTTTCAGACATTTATCTCATTTAAGTTTGTACACCTTTATTTTATTGAGATGATGTACTTCAGTTGGACCTGAAATAAATGTAGGGTTTGTTTCATTAAGTTTCCCAAAATTAAGTGCCCAAAATCAGTTTGCATTTAATCATAATGGATGCTACTCGTTTTAAGGAGGACATATCACTATGGTTGGTGTTTTCTGGTTTTTATGGTTATAGAGTTTTGCACCAAGTGGGAGAATGTAACACTTACCACTATTACATTATTATAATATAGGTAGTAAATTATAATAATAAAGGTAATTGTTATTTTGGTGCATTACTTCCATATAATCATTAGTTAATTATTAAGGTAAATAACTAATGGTGATTGTAAGAGTAATTAGGGAAGGGATTATAATAATAAAGGTAATTGTTATTTTGGTGCATTACTTCCATATAATCATTAGTTAATTAAGGTAAATAACTAATGGTGATTGTAAGAGTAATTAGGGAAGGGATACATTACCATATTGATGGCATATGGATAGTATAAATAGAGCTCTTTGGTCCTCTCACTGCTTAACAATTCATTCCTCATACACCATCAAGAGAGGGTTGAGAAAGTGAGAGAAACAGTAATGTTACTCTGCTGCAGCAATCCCGTGTGATTACACAACCTTCTTCAATTGGAAGCTATGGCTGGAGGTTAGTATTTTAAAGATCTGTTTATCACGTATTCACATGTTTATGTTATTACGTGATTTATTTGCTTACATCAAAGTGATTGTTATTGTTTGGTTGATAGGTTTTTAGAATACTACTATGGGTTTGGAATACCCCATTAATGGGAAAACCCATACCCTACTGAAATAAGGGTTTCATTTCCCTTCCTCATTTCTTCCCCAACTATTAATAATCATTCCCATTCCACCCTACTACCAAACATGCAAAATACTTTCACCAAAACCCATTACCCTTACCAAGTATTTGATACCCATACCAATTCCGATTCCCATATGCGAACCAAACACACCCTTAATAACGTCAACATAATCAAAATTAATCCTGGAACCAAGATGTACATGATGTGTTTTTCAAAGTTTAGGCAACTCAAAATTTGCTTTCAAAATTTTTGCATATAAAGATTTACACAACTCACGCCATTCGATCACTATTTTGAACAATTCTGCATATATATTTTGAACAGATCTACGCACAAACAGAAAATTTTGCTTTTCAAAATTTAGACAAATACGCTATATACACATATCAAATTTAAATATTTAAGAGTTTTGAAAAAACATACTTGAATAAGGTTGATCTAGAATGATTATTGCTTGCTCGGCTTTCTTGTAGATAGTTGTCGAAGATAATACACGGTATTAGCTAAAAGAGAATGTTAGACATCAATTTTAGGTTAAAAAAGAGAGAGCTAATTTTGTCTCATGAGTATCTTTTTTTATTCCTAAAATTCACGGAATTAAAATCCTAAGGAGGGGCATGGGATTCTAATTCCATGAAAATGAGGGAATTGCAATTCCCCCAAACGAAGGAATTTAGTTGCCTTCGGAATTATGTGGGAATTAAATGTGAATGAAATTTAAGTTCCCTCCAACCAAACCCCTGTAAAAGTTTTATCATATAAAATTAATATTATAAACTATCAATTTTAACAAATTAGCATATTTTATTACTAAATATAAACATAAAAATCAATTAATCAATCTAAATCTTTATTTTTAAACTCCAACTCAAAAATATAATGCAAGTAAGCAACAATTAATTTAAAATACAATGCAAGATGGACCATTTCTTTTATACCTAAAATATTAAAAATAAAACAAGAGAATAAAAGACCTGTAATTCTCAAATAAAATTAAATTTATAATAACCACACAATAATTAATTTATATATTATAAGATATTGACAAAGATGGCTCCACAATACCAAAAGAATATCACATATCAATATATCATGTTGGCATTGTCCATAAATTAAGACTTTAGTTTATGAATGATTGTGTGTGTGTGTGTGATATATATATATATATATATATATATATATATATATATATTCACATAAAATTGAAATTTTATGTAGTATAATTTGTTTATTTTAACATAATTTATAAATATAGACATATACACTTTTAGAATATTATAAATAATTTTGTTAAATATATTCAAATTAAAATTTTATTGGTGGAGAGCGATTCAAAAGTCACAATTACCAAAGATAATAATGCAGGAGTCAATTCAAGAGCATCATCATTTCATTTCGAAATAACCAGAGATTTGTTGCGGAAAATATAATTGGCAATGCAAACTAATTCATATTTATTGTGTAACCAATTTTTCTCTGAACCACCATAGGGCATTCTTTTGCTCTTAACCGCGAACTCTGATCTATTGAAGTTGGGTCACACTTGTGTGAGACGGTCTCACGGATCCTTATTCATGAGATGGATCAGGTCGGGTGTCGAATAAACATGCAAATGCCATACTTATATATGCAAATGTCATACTTATATGCTCAAATATAATACTAATTAAGAATAAAATTTTTGTTACTTATAAGAGAAAAAGTAATATATTTTTCATAATAAGTAATGTTGACAAGTGCCCCTTACTTATAAGGAAAAATATAATGCTTTTGAGGAAAAATGTAATACTTTTAAATTGAAATGTAAAAGTATTTAATTTCCCTTAAAAGTATTACATTTAACCTTATAACTTTATAAGTAACAAAAATTCTATTCCTAATTAGTATTACATTTGAGCATATAAGTATGACATTTGTGCATATAAGTATTACATTTGTACTTTGACCTGACCCGACTCACGATGAGACGGTCTCACACAAGTTTTTGCCATTAAAAGTTATATGGTCTCATTTTATATAGTTTCTAGTTGTTCTTGTTCTTTTTCTTTTATATCTAAGGAAGTTAATTAATTTGTATTAAATTTAACCTATGACAAGTAATTATAATCAATTTGCTAATTAGAAAATATATTATTAATAAATGTGACTACAATTTTTAACTTGACATATGATGAGTCAGTGATAAATGAAAATATCTCAATCTATCCCAGTCAATTATCATGTTTTATTTTATGTGCTTGATTCGATTAAAGAAGTTTGACTAAAGTTATTTACAATTTTTTTTTTATAATATTAAGTTTAGAATTACTATATAAATTTTATACATTTAGAAGCTACATTAAAAGTAATATTAAATACAAATAAAATAATTATAAAAAATAGTAACGAAAATAAGTAAAGATAGAAGAGTTAATTTGACCAATAAATAACAAATATGACATATAAAATGAGACAAAAAAATAATTAAGTATATGTGATTGGAGATTACAGAATCATAGTACAAGATAAAGCATAAGGCATACAAATTTATTGCGTCATGGTTTATTCTTTTTGATTTGGTACCTTTTTCTAATAAAGTTTTTTTTTTTTCTAAAAAACGTTGAATCCTCAATCACAAAGTCTCCAAGCTCAGCCTTACAAAACATATGTGAGAATGTAAATCAGGATAACTGAATTGAACACAAAAGCTACACCTTTGTTACTGGGCACAAGAGTCACTTTCACTTTGAGAGGTTCTCACACTATTGTTGGTGAGACTCGATTTCTGGTCTTTCTTCTTAAATTTTACCTCTGTAACCAATAGAGTTGTCCATACGGGCTTTAATAAAGTTTTCTCTTTTTGGGTGGTGGACGAGGTGAAAGAAGATGTGATCTGTTGGTATGCAGTTGCAATAAGAGAAAAGCTGTGGGGGACAAAAGCTTATTTTTGCCAAAAGAAGTTGACCGACATTTGACATTTATCTATCATCCACACCACACCACACAAATCCCCCCCGCCCCCCTAAGAATATCTGCCACTTTTGGTCCTGACCATAAAATGGACATTATACTTTATACATAAAAGAGAGAAAGATGGTAGACTTGGAATGAATAATACAGTATAGGGGAATGGAAACTGCAGATAATTTTGGTTTTGGGAATTAAGTTTAGTGTTGTTTGCACCATGATTCATTCAGATTAGTATTTACAGATGGAGTTGAAAGTAGTGGTGATCGATTGGCTGCTTCTGCATCATATCATGCAATCTTCTTCTTCTTCTTCACACAATCAACTTGTTGTGAAGAGGTGTGGAAGAATAGGCAAATGGCCGACATGTCGTCCATTGCAATTCCCCTTCTGGTGCGCTTCCACGCGCAAACTGCATGCTCGACCAGCCTCTTCGCCGACTCTTCCTTCTCTGGGGCCGACCACACAATCTCCACCGCTTCTTGGTTCGAGACCACATCCCATACCTGACAAAAACACATACAACAAGTTTAGTTCACATACAAAAACATGAATTGTATTATATTATTTGGTTTACTGAATGAATAAATAGACTTTAGAAATTTTATTCCAGCCAAGGACCTTGTAGTCCAGTGACATCAAACCCTTCCCTTTATACGGGAGGTGGTGGTTCGTACCTCCACAATATTGACTCTTGTGCTTAATAGGTTGAGAAAATAGTTATGAACAGATACTGCATTGTAATAGAGTCGGTAGTATTCAAAAAAAAAAAATTTATTCCAACGTTTGGTTGGTTTAAGGGGTAAAAAAGTAAATAGCAAATTTAGGCTATTCTGAAAACTCAAGAATAGCCTAATATTAGGAGGACTTGAAATTGTGAACCAAACATATTGATAATATGATATTAGTATGTTTTGCGACCCCTTAAAAAATGTGCCAAAAATGAAAAGACTTTGTGCTTACTCCATCCGTGGCCAGAATGGCAAACTGGTCTCTGAAGGTTATGTTTCTGAATGTCAATTGTGGCTCAGAAATAAGGCCAAAGTCCTTGATATAGTGATCCCCAAAGGCTCTTGACACTGCAAGTCCTGGCCCTTCCACTGCTACTCCTCCATTTGGATCTGGCATCCACACTCTATACACCCCCGGTTCATCATCCGACGACCACACCTTGCCTTTCGACCTCATTATTCGCTCTCTTTCACCTTCAACCCCCAACAAAACACACAAAATACTCAACCAATTATTGCTACACACATAATAATCAGGCCACACATAGAAAGAGTGTGTTAATGAGTACTAACCAGGTAAGTTGGGTTTAAGGTCAACAGTTAGTTGAACTGCTACCAATTTACCATCATCATCAGCTGTAGCCAACACAGCCCTGGAGTCTCCAACATTCGCAACTACCATCACATCACCCTGAAACTTACGTGTAACTACAAAATCCTTTACTAAGGTGATACCACAACGCCAAAAGCTATATAGACTGCCATCACGTTTTCGAGAGGCAGGGTTTCACTGGCCCCTGCCCAACAATCCCCTTAACCATCAACTGATGGACTTGACCCTTTACTGGCCTCCGCCCAACAGACAACATATATCATTAGTGGATCATCAGAACATAAAAGACAGTAAGATTAGTGGCATCTCAGGCTGACAAAAAGCTAAGCCAAGAGGCAGGCAATCCAATTCCTTTACCTGTTTGACAAGAGTTAGCGCAGTTGTGCCGCTGTAAAAGGAATCAGCTTGCTGCTTGAGTTGTTGATCAACTGCAGAACAGGCCTTGATGTGAGATTGTTTCCACACGTCGAGCTGGGAGTCGTCTAATCCTATGTTTATGTTGTCCATGTTATGAGCAACTGTTTTTTGCCAGTTACACAGCAAAGATGATGGCACCAATTCCCTGACTCTCTTAGCTACAAGATGACCCCAGGGACCATGCCCATCAAACACGCCGCAGAAAATCATGTCCTCTTGCCCCCCAAACTCCTGTTTTATCATTAGTACAAGCACAAAACATTCACTTAATACATACAATGATACAATACAGCAGAAGTAACAGAACATCATAGGATGGGAATTTATGTTACATATATAGTTATATACCTCCCACACAACGGCGCGATCTTGATTGACTCCCTTTTTGCCTTGTCTGGAATGCAGGGAAGCGAAATTGTGAGAGGAAATGGCATTCACACAGCCAGAAGTGGTGAGGATTAGCTCATTCTTTCTTGCTTCCTTAGCAAGTGCATTTGCAGCTTCTCTCCCAACATCTTCTCTGCTCTTCCTCCCACTCTTTTTCGAAATTGTTTTCGCAAAACCATTGAAAAGAGAAGAGAACTGAACCATTTTCTCTGCTCTAATCTTGCTTTACTCCTACAAAGGAGGGAGGTTAGATGTACAAAACTCAGTAATTAACAATGAATTGATCTGAAACAAACAATCTAAAAGAACAGATAAACAACCAATTATGTTTCTTTTAGAGTTTAAACTCATATTTAATCAGATTATTGAACTGTAACTTCCTATATGTTATAGACTATGGATTGCACAAAAAATTTAACTTCTTAAACTCATTTCAAGGCCGGGCTCCGATACTACTTGTTAGATCAAACACTTACAACTTACCTCAAAAGCTATAATTAGCAGCAAAGGTGTAACTTTATTTCCTTATAGACTAGCATCACATTTTCGAGATGTTGGGTTGCTGGACTTAACCTTTTTAAGCCTTTTATTGGCCTCCGCCCAACAATCCTCAAGAGCCCGCCACCGGGTGCTCCGGTTGCTAGACTTGACTTTTACCGGCCTCAGCACAACAATTATTTATTATTATTCATAATAAATAATCATCATAAGTTTGATCCTAATTAACACAACTACATAATAATGGTTCAGCATCAAACCATCACACCAAATCAAATCCAAGAGTAAAACTCTGTATGAAGGGTGTTTGATACAATATTTGGTTATAAAGATTTTATGCGTGCAATTATTTTGTCTACTTTGCAAATTTTCCTATGGAAAAAATAAATTAAAGAAATTAGTTCGCATCTAATTGCATATTTAAAAACTTGATGGGAGAAAATGGACAGAGACTGCAAACCTGCTTGTTTAGCCAACAAAGTGATGTGAGTTCTTCAGATCATGAGCCGGGGGAAAGCCATCGGAAAAAGGCGTTTTCCGGCAGTGCTCCGATGAAACTCCGGCTAGGTTGGCAGTAGTTTAAAGAAGATTTGGAAGTATCAGCCAAGCTCTCCATTCTTGTTCATAATACATCTATGGCCGCGGCATTATTAATGTATATATATGTGCTGGTCCAATGCAAATGCATGGCCTACGTTGTTTTCCAAATTACAAAAGAGCCCTTTGAAATGATCATCAAATCCGAAAGAAGACATGGGCATTCTAGACAATCTCACTTGATTTCTTTTACCTTTATTTTCTTTCAATTCCTAGGAGCATCAATTAACATAGAGATATTGGTTTAGGAAAAAAAAAACACTTAATTTAATTATTCATACTTGACGAATATTTAATTGCTAATAAGAAACTTATATGATGTAAATATTTAATTGAGTTAATACCCAATTTGGTGCATCGACTATTAGAATTTTATTATTTTGTTTCTCGACTTTCAAACTTGTTCAATTTCATTCTTAATTATGCAATATTTACCTAAAATTGTCTTTTGTCCAAACCAAAATAGTCCTGATTAGGACCATTTTGGTTAACAATTAATTACATAGTTGGGATGAAATTAAGCAAGTTTGGAAGAAGATAAACAAAGTGGTAAAATTCTAATAGTCGAGGAGTTAAATCTAGTATTAACTCTATTTAATTTAAATCCAATTAATATTGTATTGGTGAACTTTAAAGGTTCATAAGTGATCTTATTTTTCGAAGTTCAAACTATAATTTAATATATATAACATCTCTTAACAATTTTCATAAAAATGCATGTGACACGGACTATTAAACCAATCATTATCTTATGGACCATAGTTTACCTAATAAGATAGACACTAACATAAGATACATTTTTAATATAACAAATGATCATTTTTGAATATATATTATTTGAGTACCGAATGCGTCAATTATTGTGTAGGTCATAGTCCACACAATTATATATGAATCATAACAAAAAGTACATTTTTAATAAACTAAAAATACATTATTTGTATAGGCTCGCTATGACACCAAGTCACCAACCACTTAACCTCACTTTTTCATTTATATTTGAGTCAATGTCAATTTTATTTCACTCTTGTGTAAATAATGGCAAATTTTACTATGGAGCATGAAGTAAAATAACGTTGTATCATTTTAATTATACTTCTGTTTTATTTGATAATATTGCTTTTTTTTTTATTTCATTTTTCAGACACTAGTTTCATTATAACAACATCAAAGTATCATTTTAAGTCTATTATAGTTTCATTTAACAGCCAATGACCTTGTGGTCTAGTGGCATCCGGTGTCCCGGTAAACACTCCCACATGGATGATGTTGACTCATTGTGCTTCAGTAGGTTGAGAAAGTAGTTATGAACAGATACTACATTATAACCGAGTGCTTCAGTAGGTTGAGAAAGTAGTTATGAACAGATACTACATTATAACCGAGTCAGTAGTACCCAGAAAAAAAATAGTTTCATTTAACAATATATTATTGCATGACCTCTATTTTTTTTTTTGAAAAAAAAAAATAGAGATGAACTCTATTTTTTTAAGCTTCATTTTTCATACATTCTAGTTTTATTTTAGCAACACTAAAGTATAATTATAACTATAATACACTTTTATTTGACAATCATATTCGACCATGGTCCACTATATAACAACTGGTAAATAATTTTGCCAACCATTATATATTCTTTATTTCGTAAGTTTTGAGCGAGCAAGTCTAGAAATGTACATAATTTGACAAACACTCAGTTAACCGATCAAACTGAAAAATTTTAACTTACTAATTTGAACAGAAATATTTTGGTTAGGCTATTGGTTAAACATTTTTTTAAATTTCAGTTAACGGTTAATTCAGTCTGAAGGTGTTGGTTGACCTATCAATTGAGCGAATTATATGTGTGTGTGTGTGTGTGTGTGTGTGTGTGTGTGTATACATATATATATATATTTCAGTTAACGATTAATTCAGTCCGAAGGTGTTAGGTGACCTATCAATTGAGCAAATTATGTATGTATATATATATATATATGTGTGTGTGTGTGTGTGTGTGTTTTTATAATCCATAAATCATACTATTAGACTAGTTTTACATTTTTTATCATTTATATATATATATATATTAATGTAATGACTATTTTGTGGTGTGAAATTATGAATAGAAAAATTTTATTTATAATTTTTAAAATTTTTAAAATTGGACTAAAATATTTCGATAAATCTGTTAATTGAAAAAAAAAAAGCAATTAAGTTAATGGTTAAAACATTTTATAAATTTGATTAATTCAATTCGTTTTTTAACAGCATTAACACCCCTAAGCGAATCTTTACAACGAGTGATGATATATTTCCCTCTTAATTTCAAATCCAAATATTCATCTTCTTACATTATCATCATCATAATCATTATTATTATTATTATTATTATTATTATTATTATTATTATTATTATTATTATTATTATTATTATTTTGTATTTTATTAATAAGTATTTTCGAGATCAGTAAATCATCGACAGCTAGTGAGTGAAAAGAATTTTATTGCCATTTAAGTGGTAAACATTAAGAGTTAAAATAAAATAGCACAAGTGCAACATATCATTTAAAAGCATAGTAAATGATTGAAATCATAGTAAATTTGGAGAAACCACCTCCCTGAACCATGTTTGCTTACCATTGAAAAAACTTGTCATTTCTTAATTGTTAAGGTCAGGGTCAACATTGAAGGTGCACATAGTTTAAGATATCAAGTTTATCGTGACCATGCATTGTTAATAGCTGTCCATTATGATACTTAAATTATTATTATTATTAAATTAATCCTTAATAATTTGGATTATGACGTTCTTGAAAGTAAAATAAAATATTTTGATGGCTCAAAACAATGCCTAATTCCATTAGGCTATCGGAAGAGCAGTTGAACAAAATATTTTATACAATGTGAATTATTAATATTATCATCGGAGTAGAATATTATTATAAATATTGTTTAAACTAAGAGCTAACGATAATTGACAATTTGACATTCGAACTAATTAAACAATATATTATTTGGAACAACGTTAGAATGGTACTAAATTTGGCCTTGCATCATTACTATTAGTATATGATTAGTTGTTTAAATTTTATGATGGAAACATTTTTGTTTCTAGTTGTGTATTACGTATGCATTTACATATGACAGTTTGCAGGCTGACCAAGTTGAGAAGATTAGCCTAACATATATGCCATAAGCAAGAGGTTAATTCCATAAATTTGCACCTACTCCATAGCATGGTTGCAAAAATCGAGCCTAAGCGCCGGTCGACCGCCTAGATTATCATCGAAATTGGTGTTCTAGGTGGACGGCTTGACAACCAAGGCACTGACTAGGCCGTCTAGTCGGCCGATTAGTCATTCTTCTGCGAGTTTATTATCGAAATGGTCCATTGACTATTGCGAAATTACCAATTTGGTCCTTGACAATTTTTCGTGCCCAATTAAGTCACTCGACTTTGAAAATTTTAACCAATTTGGTCCTCCGTTTATTTTGCCGTTAAAATTGGGACCAAATTGGTAATTTTGCTATAGTCAAGGGATCAAATTGGTAGTTAGTTTTTTACTGAAATGGTCCCTTGTCTATAGCAAAATTATCAATTTGGTCCCGATTTTAACGACAAAATAAACGGAGGACCAAAATGGTTAAAATTTTCAAAGTCAAGGGACTTAATTGTGCACGAAAAATTATCGAGGACCAAATTGGTAATTTCGCAATAGTCAAGGGACCATTTTTGTAATAAACTCTTCTTCTGCTTTTTTTTTTTNTTTTTTTTTTTTTTTTTTTTTTTTTTAAAAATAGGTTATTTCACTTAAAATAACGTCGTTTTGAGCAAAATAACCTTAAATTGTTCAAAAGTCAAAACGGCGTCGTTTATCAAATCTTAAAAAAATAAACAATTTTTTTAAAAGGCACCTAGGCGCTAGGCACCCTGAACGTCTGAGGAGTACCTAGCAATTTTTTCAACACTGCTCCATAGATAAATTAATTTTATAGGAGTGAAAAGAAAAGATACTTTACTGGTAATAAAATTTTTTTTCAAATTCGACTCTTAGTGGGAGTAACCTATTGACCTTTATAGTTTGAACTAGTTAACTATTTCCTTTAAATAAAATATTTTATTTGAATCTTAAGAATAAAGCAACAAGTGCAAAGACATCTTTCTCTTAAATGAAGCCTAACATTAGTTAAACTCAAAATTAGTTGAAGTTCAATGTAATAATATTGCATATCATAAATCACGATATGCAAAATTCATCATTAAGTGAATGATAATAAATATCAAATTTATGTAATGTGTCCCTCAACACCACACCTTGGATGGGCCTATCTCAAACAACATGAAGAGAAAAAGAACAAATGAACATCAACAAAAGGTTAGCGACTTGCATTATTCATGTGCCAGAGTATAAAAGGATTAACAAATGTATTTCTAAGATTCCAACATTGAGTGAAGACATCCAAAATAATCTAAAGTGGAAGTGACCCTTGGGGAAAAGGGCCATTTAAAGAAGTATGGCTTTAATTTTTAAGTACCAAAACAAAATATTATCGCCACACAACAATTGGAATGCCCCTGTTTTTTTTTTGTTTTTTTTGGTGAACACAAGGTCCTGTTTTTTTATTTTTTGGTGTAACATAGGGTATCTACCCTTGCAACTGGCTAAGCAAGCAAATAGTAAGATCCTCCGACTGTACGCTGTTGACTGTTCGAGTCATTTGTTCGTTAATAACCATGGTTGAAAAAATCGCTACGCGCTCCTCGAGCGCTCAGGGAGCGCCTAGGCGGGGATTAATCGGCGCCTAGGCGCCCCTGTATTTTTTTTTTTTTAATTTTAATTTTAATTTTTTAAAATTTTATTTAAGTATTTTTAATTTTTAAAAGACTAATAATTATAAATTATATAATACTTTAATTATTAATGCTAAAATATTAAATATTAACCTAAAAAATATCTAGAGTTTGTACAATTTAGGGTTATTTCGCTCAAAACAATGTTGTTTTGAGTGAAATAACCCATTAAAAACGAAGAACAATAGTTAATCGGCCAACTAGGCGGTCAGCGCCTAAGCGGAGCTTAGGCGGTCAGCGCCTAAGCGGAGCTTAGGCGGTTGACTAGCGCCTAACACCTAGGCGGGGATTTGCAACACTGCTAATAACCATTCAATTTGATTGTTCGGAACTAGGCCTTTGTCCTGACTGATCACCTGTTCAAACCTCTCAGATATGTGGATTCTTTAAGCACCATGGTTCCAATAAGTTGAGGGTGTGTTTTTTATTTTTTGGGTGGCTCCATGCCCAAGGCCAAGGATCGATCCCTTGACGTTTGGTTAGGGATGGATGAATTCATTCCACTCAACCACACTCCGGCTTATAGGAATGTCCCTGTTGAGTATGCATCAATGCAACATTTTGGTGACAAGTGAATTGACCTTTAAAGCCCTCCAAAAATAGGGTCTTTTTCAGTCAAAGTGCCAAGGCTATTCTAGTATTTTGTCAATAATCAAAGATCAATTCAAGAAATATTTGATGACTAGGGAGGCCCTACTCAGAAAGTTGTGGTGGCAATTGGCACAATGGCCAATTCCTTAATATTTAGTTGGATATTGCCAGCATACTCAGAAAGTCAGAAATACCAATATCATGTTAGTATGAACAAGGATGCCAGAAAAAAAAAAAGTATTACCAGTAAAGCCATACAGTCCAACCTTGTGAAGTGAATCCAAATGGCAAAGCTTCCTTATTGCCTCGCTGTACTGCACAGGTTTTGCATGACTCCCTCATACTTCTACAATTGTTTCTATACACTATTCAAGAATACCTGCACCAGCAACTTAAATAGGTTTCTGCAACCTAACAAGTTAAATTTCCCAGAGGCATACATAATCTTAGCTATAAAAATAATGCAACTGGAATCCAGGGCGAGAGCCTCGAACCACTCATACATAATTCTAGCTAAATTATGTTGCCAGAATAACTTTCTTGCACTTGAGAGAGCAGGAAGTTCTTGAATTGAACAGAACTGAAAATTGAAGTGGAATAGTTGGGCAGGTTTATCATTTATGATATATCATCTAGCATCCATTCAACTTAAAAACATCCATGAGCCTCACGAAAATTGACAATCTGTTGAAAAGCCATGTTTTTGAAGCTAGACACCTACCTGATTTCTAGGAAGCACGAAATGAAATGATACTTGTCACCATTACTAGGCCTTGAACCACATTTTCATCATTTACTGAGAGATCAAACCACTGTTTTTGTTTTTTTTTTTTACCTTTTTCCGTAGTAAAAGGAGTACTACTCCGTCTACTCTATTGTGTGCGGCTATTAGTTTGTTCATCTACAAAGTTTCTCAAAAGTTGCAGTGACTGATGATAGAGATTGAGGTCCATGCCATCCACATTTCTCCCTACTCGTGCCTTCAAGATTGCCTGAAAATTATAGACAAAATCATGATTATGGATCACACTGCAGCAGCATGGATGCCCTAATAGCCCTACCAAGGGCCCAACTCAACACTGTTGTTACAGCTCGAATAAGAGATCAGCTAACATGAATTTAGAGTATGCTAATTGTCACATAAGCACTATAAAGTGTTAATACCCAATTTAGTCATCTATAGTGGTTTTTCTTGATTTAATCATAAACCACTTTTTGTGCTTGATTAGGTCCTCGACTTCAATAGTTTTATCCAATTGAGTCCTTGGCTATTAAAATCGAGAAAAACCACTATAGTTGATGACTTAAATTGGGTAAAAATCACTATATTCAAAGACTAACTTGGTTAAAATTACTATAGTCGAGAACTAAAATAGAAGTGAAATTACCAAGCTATCTTAACAAAGGACTCAATTGGAAAAAAACCATCGAAGTTGAGAACCTAACTAAGCAAAAAGTCATTTAGGACTAAATCGAGAAAAAACACTATAGTCGAGGACAAAATTGTGTATTAACTCGCACTTATAAACTAGGGCCAAATATTGTGTCAAACCCACAAACTCTGCAGTGGCTAGCAAGAATACCTGAATATTCCATGCATCAAGAGCCAGGGGCAATGAACATTGTTTCATTCTTCTTGTGGAAGGTGAAAACAGATATGGGAGATTCATTATTATGTTTAATGTGGATGTCAGGTGTCTACAAACAAGAAGCACTAGAAATTCATGCTCTGCATTCTAAGAAACAAGCAAGGAGCACATTCTCATACCTCATCACTGGGTCCAATATGCAGTTCTCCAATGAACTGGTAGATGGAGCCAGGGCGAATGCTGATATTCAAGCGCTCTGTGTCAATCCTTAAAGAAGCATTCCCATTGGAAATTACTGCAGAATCTGTCTCCACATTATACTCTTGAAGCCTAGAATGGATAAAGCAAAATGTCAACCCTCAATTTCCAATAAATTTGACAGCATACCCTACTTCACAATAAAACTACTTCTTCCTTAATAGCAGCTCATTAAATCAGTAATAATTTAGTAGACATGAAACCACACAATTATTATCCATTAGCATTTGCTTTTGCATTTCCCTTTCCCTTTGAATTTCTCAGCTTGAACAGACAATAATTTAGGTGAAGTTTGATTACTAACCCACCATTATGCCACCAAATGCAAAGTTCTTAACATTATGACTTGAACCGAAAAATCAAATATTGAATTCAAACAATCAATTGTAATAAATGAGGAAAAGGAAAACGAAAATGTTGAAGAGAAAAATGGGAGATGACCTACTTTCCAGTGACTCTGAGTGATGCCCCTTGCTTAAAGAAGGGCGATGAAGGATTCAGCTCTTGTAGAGTCACCAAAGCACCTGCTCTGATTGCAGATGCCGCCATTCTTCAATTGCGATGGCTAAAAGAAAAACCAGAAACTGATTTCGCAAGATAAATATGAAATAAATTAGCAACCCAAAACCAAGTGTTGATGATGGAAACAAAGGTGTTACGGAGGGTGGTACAGACACGTACGGAGTAGGCAGGCAGAGGTGCACGGTGATATACGACGTAGCAGACTGGAGAATCGGGAAGTGGAGGTGAATAACGTTGTGACTCCGATGGGCTGGTAACCGCGGTGGTCTGGGCATGGAGAACAAAACAGGAAAAGGGCTGAGGCTAAGGGTCAGTTTGGAAAGGGAGGAAAATGATTTCCAAAAAATAAGTCATTTGAGAAAATATTTTTCTTTCCCGTATTTAGTTGTATTCTAAAAAGTTATTTTGGTATGTTTGATTATTTTTTGAAACATGAAGATTAATTAATTTTAATTTTAAATATTTAAAATATACAATGATGGTTGGTGGTGAGTGGTGGTGGTGGGTGGTGGGGGTGGGATAGTGGTGGGGTGGGGTGGTGGATGGTAGGTCGTGGGAGTGGGGTGGTGGATGGTAGGTGGGGGGGGGGGGAGTGGGTCGTAGGCCGGGGTAGTGGGTGCTGGGGGGGGGGGGGGAGGATGGTTGTGGGTGGTGGGGATGGCGGG
>NC_044919.1:23747970-23783761 GCF_003576645.1 Ipomoea triloba | reverse complement strand
ACAGGGGGTAGTGGGTCGTAGGCCGTGGTAGTGGGTGCTGGTGGGGGTGGGGTAGGATGGTTGTGGGTGGTGGTGATGGCGGGTGATTGACTGCTCTACAGTTGCAAACATAAAATGGCGTTTTCCAAAAATACAAAAAGGAAAGTCATTTTTCAGAAAATTCTCTTTATTTTCATTTATCATACCTGTATTTTTCATTGACTTTTATTTTCTCCCTTTAGCCAAACATTAAAAACCCGGAAAATGATTTCCAAAAATTATTTTTTGAGTTTTCAAACGCGCCCTAAGCTGGATAATGGGTCGGCAAATGACAAGTTAAACACGGATTTAGATGTGGGTTGCTTTTCTAATTTTTCAGAAGCGGGACCTGGAACCCAAACCCGCCTACACCAATGAGTTGCATTGCTTGGAACTAGCTAATTATTGTGTGGACCACGGTCCAAAATAACGTCGTTTTGATGATAAAAATTCATTATTCTGTGCGTGTGTTAGAATAATGAACATTATGGGGGTAAGATAATGTATTTTAAGAGTTAGAATAATATACTTTATGAGTTAGAATAATGTATTTTATGAGTTAGAATACTGTATAATTATTTTATGTGCTAGAATAATGAAATTTTTAGAGTAAAATAATATATTTTATGAGTTAGAGTAATGCACTTCATGTTTTAAAATGATGTATTTAATGAGTTAAAATAATGTACTTTGTGTTTTTGAACCGTGGTCTACACAGCTGTGTGAATTACAGTCCACGCAAAAATAATTGACTTGAAACTATTGTGGGCTTGACAATCCAACTGACAATTCAGGAGTTAATGGACATGGTCCACTCTAAGATGCATTTCTTACTTTTCCTTAAGGAGACTTATGGTAATGAAAATAAAATTCAAGGGGTTAAGAATAGATTGGGTTTTAGTAATGCTTTCTAGGTTGATTGTCGTGAAAGAAGTGGAGGACTTGCACTATTTTGGAAATATTGGAATGATGAGGCAAAAATTGATGTGGTTGGGTATTCGATTAATCAGTCTTATATAGTTGCAGTTCAATAGGACTCTATTATCTACTTTGTTATATTGTATACGTACTCTTGGCTTTACTGATTAATGACAGATAACCTATTCTCATCTGGTATCAGTAGTTTCAAGTGAATTCTCATGGCCACCAACAATCTCCGTGACGGCTCTGTCGAGGCTTCCTCGGAACGGACTGTCTTCGATGCGGCCATTCCCCTGCTGTCGGCTCCCGTGTCTTTGTCGTCTGCGCATCATTACGTATCCCTGAAGCTCTCCTCGCGCAATTACTTGTTCTGGAGGGCTCAGATGGTGCCGTTTCTTCGTGGTCAGTGCCTGTTGCGGTTCGTTGACGGGTCCATCCCTTGTCCGATAGCTACCGCTGCTGCTCCGGCTGGTTCTGCTACTGCCGCGGCACCCGCAACATCGTTTACTGCTTCTGTTGGTGCGCAACCGGCGTCCGTTGCCTTGTGGATTCGTCAAGATCAGGCGGTGCTATCCTTGTTGATCTCTTCTCTGTCGGATGATGTAATGCACCATGCTCTTGGCAAGGCAACTTCCCGCTAGCTTTGGGAGGCGATTGAGTATTCCATAGGGATGGCAATTTCAATCCGCCCCGCGGATAATCACCCGAATCCACTCCGCATGGATCGGGTTTTTTTGGGTGATAGTGGGTGGTGGGTCGAGGGTGGATCTTAAAAATGTAAACCCGCGGTGGGTCGGGTTGGATTCGGGTTTTATGTACGAAACCCGCCTAGCACCCCACCCGACCCACCATGTGTGTATACATATATATAATAGTAAAATAAGTAGTACTAGTATATAGTTAATTATAAAAGTTTCAATAATTTTGGGTAACTTTTTAGTATTTTTATATCTAAACTACTAAATTTATTTTTTTAAATTAACAATTTAGTTATTATAGTATAATATTTCTATTATTTTATGTTTTAGTATAACTAATGAATTTTATTGTTTAATTATGTCTAAGTAATTTTGATACTCCGTATAATAAATTGATAAGTGGTGGGTACCCGTAGTGGGTACCCGCACCCGGTGGGGGTGGGGATGGATTCTAAAAAAGTCCACCCGATGCGGGTTGGGGGTGGGGGTGGGTGGAGAAAATGAAAGGTGGGTCGGGTGATGGATGTAGCTCTCCCCGACCCACACCCGACCCATTGCCATCCCTAGTATTCCATGGGTGCGGCGACGAGGGCTCGGGCGTTGAGCCTTCTCGGACAATTGCAGTCGCTGCGGCAAGGTGATGCGTCCGTGGCTAATTATCTCGCTCGAGCTTGTCTTCTTATTGAGGATCTCTCGCTCCCTGGTCGCCTCGTTTCGTTGGACGACCAGAATTTGTATGTTTTCCGGGGATTACGAGCCGAATATTGTCCCCTTGTTGCTGGTCTGACTCGCGGCGCACCAGTGTCTCTGTCGGAGCTTTCTGATTACCTTAGCTCCCAGGAGTTTATTTTTGCGGAGGATTTTGCTGACGTTTCTCCTCCGGCAGCCATGGTGGCGCGACGTGGTGGCGGTCGGTCAGGTGCTTCGTACTCGAAACAACAGTATTCGGCTCCGCAGCAGCAGTTCCAGTCGCGTGGTGGCGGTGGTCGGGCTCGCAATCGTGGCCGAGGCAGAGGACGTTCCTGGGGTGCGGTTCGCTATCAGCTGTGCGATGCCGTCGGGCACACTGCCCTCACCTGTTTCAGGTTTCGGCCGGCGACTGCCGGTCCACAGGCGCACGTTGTTGTCGCCTTTGAAGGGGTTGAGTCCCTTGCTTCGCACCACTGGCTTCCGGATACGGGGGCCTCCAATCATGCAACCCCGGACTCGTCGCTTATGACCACTACTGCGGACTACAGCGGTTCGGACACTTTAAGGGTTGGCAATGGTACAGGTATGCCCATAGTTAGTATTGGTTTGGCCTCGGTAGCCACTCCTAATCGTGTCTTTCGTTTATTTGATATATTACATGTTCCCGGTCTGTCTGCCCCCTTATTATCTGTTCAGAAATTTGCTCGAGATAATGACGTTTATTTTGAGTTTTATTCTGATTCTTTTGTTGTCAAGGATCGTATCACCAAGGTGCCTCTATATAAGGGTCGTGCTTCGGGTGGTCTTTACTCGTGGCCTGTTTCTTTGCGTCGTGGTCCTACAGCCCTGGCTGCTCGTGTGTCGTCTTCGATCTAGCATCATAGGCTTGGACATCCGCATGTTCGTGTTTTACGTCAAATTCTGAATAACTGTTCTCTTAGTTCTAGTACTGTTAGTAATTTATCTTCTTTGTGTTCTGATTGTCAGTTGGGAAAATCCACTAGATTTCCCTTACCTCGTGTTCTTTCTTCTACTACTTGTGTTTTAGAATTGATGTACACTGATATTTTGGGCCCTGCGCCGTGTCTTTCATCTATTGGTAATAAGTACTTTGTATTATTCGTGAATGATTTTAGTCGTTACATTTGGTTTTATCCTATGCGTGGCAAAACTGATCTGTATGCAATTTTTGAACATTTTCGGTCTCAAGTTGAACGCTCATATAATTGTAAAATTCTATCCCTTCAGTCTGATCTTGGGGGGGGGGGGGATATAAAAAATTACATACGCGTTTGTGTGCTCTTGGTATTGTTCATAGGCAGTCGTGTGCCTACACACACGAACAAAATGGTAGAGTCGAGCGTCGTCATCGTCATGTGGTCGAGACTGGGCATGCTTTAATGGCTCAGGCTTCGGTCCCTACTCGGTTTTGAGATTATGCGTTTGAAACCGCAGTTTATTTAATTAATAAAATGCCTACTAGTGTGTTGCACGATGATACTCCTCATTTTCGTGTTCATCGTTCTCCACCTTCTTATTCGTCGTTGCGTGTGTTTGGGTGCTTGTGTTTTTCGTTGTTACGTCCTTACAATCGGAATAAGTTGCAATTTCGGTCAGCTCCGTGTGTGTTTCTTGGTTACCCCCCTTCTTTCCGTGGCTATCGTTGTCTTGATTTGCATACTAACCGGGTATTTATCTGTCGCCATGTGCGGTTTGATGAAACTGCTTATCCTTTTGCCTCAGCTGTGTCTGTGTAGGCTTCCGCTTCTCCAGTTCCTGAGCCATGGGGTGTTGGTCGCGTTGCTGTTAGCGTGCCTAGCACTCCTCTTGTGGCTCCAGATCTCGATGCTTCCGCCTCTCGAACCATATCTGATCCGGTCACGCAAGATGTTGTTGTTGCTCAGTCCCGGCCGGCTCGGGGTCGGCGTGTTAAGCGGCCGCAGGTTCGGACTCATGCTATGGCCTTTCGGAGTGGCACGCCGTCTCGGGCTCACCAGGTGGCCTTGGTCTCTCAGGTGGTTCCGTTGGAGCCTACATGCTATTCTCAGGCGGTTGTGTATCCGGAGTGGCGAGAGGCGATGGATCTCGAGTTTAATGCATTGTTGCAGAATCAAAAGTGGCGATTGGTTCCGTTTCAGTCCGGTATGAATGTTGTTGGCTGCAAGTGGGTCTTCCGTGTAAAACGGAAGGCTGATGGGTCCGTTGAGCGATACAAGGCGCGACTGGTTGCGAAGGGCTTCAATCAGGTGGCCGGTCAGGATTTTTTTGAGACTTTCAGTCTGGTGGTCAAGCCCACTACAGTTCGGTTGCTGCTGTCTCTGGCTGTTTCCCGCGGTTGGCACGTTCGGCAGTTGGACGTTCATAATGCGTTCCTTAATGGTACTTTGGTCGAAACGGTTTATATGCGACAACCACCGGGGTATGAAGATAAGGATGCTCCGGACCATGTGTGTCTTCTTCAGCGCTCTCTGTATGGGCTCAAGCAAGCGCCTCGTGCCTGGTTTGATCGGTTACATTCTTATCTTCTCTCTGTCGGGTTTTGTCCATCTAAGACTTACGTGTCCCTGTTCATCTATTCTGTTGGCTCTGTTCGTTTGTTTCTGCTTGTGTATGTGGATGACATTCTGGTCATGGGTTCTGATCTAGCTTCTGTGACTGGTTTGGTTGCCAAGATGGGCTCGGAGTTCAAGATTCGTGACATGGGTTCCCCGTCGTTTTTTCTAGGCATAGAGACTGTCTCTGTTGATGGTGGCTTGCTTCTCTCTCAACAGCGTTACATGACTGATATCTTGAAGCGTGCCGGCATGACTGACTGCAAGGCGTTGGCTACTCCTATTACTTTGACTCAGTCTACAGTTGATGCGGTGTCTCCTTATCCTGATCCGACTCATTATCGCAGTCTCGCCGGGGCTCTTCAGTATCTTACGGTGACTCGGCCTGACTTGTCGTTTGCGGTTAATAGACTCTGTCAGCACATGCATGCTCCTACTATAGAGCATTGGGCGATGCTCAAACGTGTTCTTCGGTATGTGAAAGGGACCCTGCATTTTGGCATGCGCATCTGTTGTTCTTCTTCGGACACCATTCATGCTTTCTCGGATTCTGACTGGGCTGGTGATCCGGGTGATCGGAAGTCCACGAGTGGTTTTGCGGTTTTCCTAGGCCGTAATTTGGTTTCGTGGGTCTGTCGGAAGCAGCGCACTGTGGCGCGTTCTTCAACTGAAGCTGAATACAAGGCCTTGGCTGATGTTGCTGCGGAGGTTACGTGGTTGGTCTCCCTTCTGACTGAGCTTGGTCTTCGTCCGCCGGCTTTACCACCGCGGTTGTGGCGTGATAACTTAGGCGCCACCTATCTGTGTGCTAATCCTGTATTCCATGCTCGGACCAAGCATGTCGAAATAGATTATCACTTTGTTCGTGATAAGGTTGCAAAGAAAGAGCTCCTTGTTCATTTCATTTCCACAAAAGATCAGCTAGCTGACATTTTCACGAAGCCGCTCTCTGGTTCGTGGTTCGCTTTTCTTCGGTGGAAGCTTAATGTTGCTGCCAACCTTCCGCTTGAGGGGGAGTGTTAGGAGTCTTATATAGTTGTAGTTCAATAGGACTCTATTATCTACTTTGTTATATTGTATACGTACTCTTGGCTTTACTGATTAATGACAGATAACCTATTCTGATCATATAGTGTGGTTGTCAACGCAGAGGATGGATTTCTGTGGAGATTTATAGGATTTTATGGGCATTTTAGCCTCATTAATTAGTTTAAAAATATTTTTTTAAAAAAATTAGTTTAAAAAATTAAAAGTGGAGATTTTACACCCTTTATATTAAATGGACAATTTTTATAAATAAAAGTAAAATAAGTATTTCATTTATTTTTCTTCTTTAACAAACTAGTATTTTCACCCGTGCAATTCACGGAATGAATTTTTTATAATATATTAAAAATATTTAAATCAGTACATATAATTATATAAATTAGAACATTACATATTATATAATGCAATTGAAGATATGATTTGGATCGATTATGTTTTCTGAAGTTATCATTGCTTTAATTCGAGCAAATAATTGCTGAATTAATAGCTACTGTGTAGATGTACGCATCTAGTGCTGAAGTAACTAAATCAATGGGAACAAATTTTAACGTAGAGAGAATGCAGTTTATGACTGAGCAGGAATACAACCTGAATAAGTGTTAAATGTTCTTAAAGATCAAACTAGGGCTGTGCATAACCCGACCGACCCGCCGGCCGAAACAGTTGTATCCGATCCGATCTGAATCCGATTTCTCACATCCGATCTGCTGAGTGAAACGACGTCGGTTAATGGTATTCAGGTGGTAGGATATTTTAATATCTGACCCGCCCGAATATCTGATCTATGTTAAGGCTTTGCATGGGAATGCATTATACGTCGTCGTTTAATGTATGTATGTGTGTATGTGTGTGTGTGTGTGTGTATATATATATATATATATATATATATATATATATACTCCATCAAAGCAAGAAAATAGGTTGAAACGCACAGCCGAACTAGTTGATTAAGGGTTTCCGTGAAGCAGTTGGTAGTAGTGGGCTCTCCGATTTCCGATTAAGTGGGCCCTAGTTCACTTCAAAGAGTGGCCACCTTCCAATTCTCTCAAAGGTGGTTGAGCATAGATTGCACTGGTACCCAGGAGGTTCAGGTTCAAAAATTTATGGATACAAGAGTCATACTGCTGTGAGGTTATAATCAGAAGCTGGGATTCTACGCATGGAATGTATATTCTGAATCGCATCCTGCATTGTAATGAAACAGTTTGGAAGTGGGGCAAGGTTTTTACAAGGAATTTCTGCAAAAGGATTGATTTTTGAGCAGACGCATGGACAAATTGAAGATGCAGACTGACCAAAGTGGATGCTTGCTTTTTAAAGAGGCTCAGTTCTACCATCTGAAGGCCCTAGAACAACAAAATGCTTATTGGAGGCAAAGGGCTAAAGAGTTCTGGCTCAAGGGGGGGTGATTAGGACACATCCTTCTTTCATAACGCAATTCGTAGAAGGAGGCAGAATAACCAGATTGACAGGCTAAACAATAACAGAGGGGAATGGTGTGAGAAAGGTATTGCTCTAAATGCTTTGATGCTCAATTATTTTCATGGCATTTTCCAGAGTAATCAACAGGGTCAGACTTCAATTCTTGATTCCTTTGAACTTGTCATTACTTAGTCCCATAATGTTATTTTAGATAGCAAATTCACCCTGAGGAGATTAAGCCTGCATTATTTGAAATGAAACCGGATAAGTCTTCGGGTATGGATGGTCTCCCACCTGGTTTCTTTCAGCAGTACTGGGATATGTTGGTAGGGATGTTGTCGATTTTTGTTAGAATTTTGGACTATCAAAGACCCTCCCTCCTGGAATCAACAATACTTACATTTGTCTGATTCCAAAAGTTGCTAAACCAAAGTCTATGTCTGAGTTAAGACCGATAGCTTTGTGTAACGTCGTGTATAAAATCCTGTCGAAAGCTATAGCCAATAGAATTAAACCACTGCTGAACAACATTATTCGAAGGAGTAGTGTGCATTTGTCCCTGCTAGGTTAATTTCGGATAATTTACTTCTTGCTTATGAGTCACACCACTACTTGAAGAGGAAGAGCCAGGGTAATTATTGTGAAATCATATTGTTACACTATCATCTTGGTCATCCTAGATTTGTGTACCTCACTAAATTGTTTCCAAAACTATTTATCAATAAAACTCAAGCATATTTTCATTGTGAAATATGTTAGATTGCTAAGCATACTCGAAATGTTTATCCTCAAATTCCATACAAACCTTCCACTACTTTTTCATTGATTCATAGTGATGTGTGGGGTCCCTCACGGATAAAAAAATGTTTCTAGCACTCGATGGTTTGTGACATTTGTTGATGATCATACACGGGTAACTTGGGTTTTTCTTATAGAGACAAGTCAGAGGTTGGGAAAGTTTTTCAAACCTTTAATCTTATGGTCCAAAACCTATATAACTCTAAGATTCAGATACTCAAGTCAGATAATGCTTGAGAATACTTCACTAGTAGTATTAATATATATCTACAAAGTCATGGGATTATCCATATAAGCTCTTGCATCAACACCCCCAACAAAATGGGGTGGCTAAACGAAAGAATAGACATCTCTTAGAATTTGCCCGGTGCCTTATGTTTTCTTCTCATGCTCTTAATTATTTTTGGGGGTGAAGCCATTCTCACAGCCACTTATCTCATTAACCGTATGTCATCTAGAGTCCTTAATTTTAAAAACCCACGTCAACTTCTTCTGCATTGTTTTCCTCGCATACATGCAATATCAACAATTTATCACTCAAGGTATTTGGTTGCACCGCATTTGTTCATGTGTATCCCCAACACCGTACCAAATTTTATCCTAGAGCCAATAAGTGTATTTTTCTAAGACATTCCCCAACACAAAAAGGATACAAGTGTTATTCTCCATCCACCAAAAAGTTCTACACCACTATGGATGTTTCTTTCTTTGAACATATATCATTCTAGCCCAAATCTCATGTTCAGGGGGAGAGCATTAATGAACATCAAATTTGGGAGTCCTTTCTAGAGTCAATACCCATTGCTCATTCAGAGTCACTAAATTCTTCTCAACCTATGTCTTATCAACTTGTGGTTATTGGTTCTACACAAGAGTCGCCCACACTTGATGTTTCTTTTGTGGTGCCTATCTAGTCTCCATACCACTAGATGTCTCTTTTCTGGTGCCTATTCAATCTCTTGTCTCTTCTTCACTACCTATTTAGTCTCCCGTACTCATTACTTCTATAGCTCCACAACTTACTAATGATAATTTTCAAGTTTACACTAGGAAGAAAAAATACAGGAATTAAAGCACGGATCACAACCAACATGTGGCCAATGTATTGATTCAACTTCAAGTCCTCTTAAGGAGAATATGGGTTTGGATAGGGGTGGAAAATTATCCAATCCTATTATAGATGACTCTAACATGCCAATTGCATTGAGGAAGGGTGTTAGGAGATGTACGAGTCATCCAATTGAAATTATGTTACTTATCCAGGGTTGTCACCATCTTACAAAACATTTGTTACTTCTCTTGATGATATTCAGATTCCCAACACAATTCAAGGGGCATTACAGAATCCAGAATGGAAGAAATTAGTACAATATGAGATTGATGCACTTAAGAAGAATGAAACATGGACTATTACTGATTTTCCAGTTGGGAAAAGGCACGTGGGGATAAATTATAAAGCAAATGGAACAATTGAGAGATTCAATAATCGGTTGGTGGCTAGGGGATTTACACAATCCTACGGGATAGATTACCAAGAAACTTTTGCTCTTGTTGCAAAGCTTAACACTATCAGAATTCGCCTCTCATTAGTTGCCAACCAAGATTGGTACTTGCAACAGTTGGACATAAAAAATGCTTTTCTAAATGGTGACCTTGAAGAGGAAGTCTACATGGAGATCCCACCTTGTTTCAAAGAAGGTATGTCAAAGAATCAAATTTGCAAACTCAAGAAGTCCTTGTTTGGCTTTAAACAATCACCCTGAGCCTGGTTTGATAGATTCACAAATGTGACTTTGAAGCTTGGTTATAAACAATGTCAGTCTGATCATACTCTATTTGTTAAGAAATCTCATACAGGAAAAATTGCAATACTGATAGTCTATGTCGATGATATTATTCTATCTGGGAATGATGTGGAAGAATTACAGAATTTGAAGAAGTGTTTGTCAAAAGAATTTGAGGTTAAAGATCTTGGAAATCTAAAGTATTTCCTTGGGATGGAAGTGGCAAGATCAAGGCAAGGCATTATTGTTTCTCAAAGGAAATACATTTTAGATATTCTCAAGGAAACTAGCATGCTTGGGTGTAAGCCAGTTGAATACTCCTATGGACAGTCAAAATAAACTTGGCATTGAGACTGGAAGTGCACTTGTAGATATGGGGAGATATCAACGACTTGTTGGACGCTTGATTTATCTTTCACACACTTGACCCGATTTCGCAGTGAGTGTTGTGAGTCAATTCATGCACAATCCTACAGAGCAACACATAGAGGCATTCTATAGAATTCTTAGATACTTGAAGATGACACCAGGGAAAGGCTTATTTTTTTAAAAGACCGAAAATCGTGACATTGAGATGTATTCAAATGCTTATTGGGCAAGAGACATCATTGATAGACGATCAACTTCTGGATATTATTCTTTTGTTTGGGGTAATCTTGTTACATGGAGGAGTAAGAAGAAATCAGTGGTAGCCAGAAGCAGTGCAGAAACTGAGTACAAAGCACCAGCACAAGGAATTTGTGAAGGGATTTGGATAAAAAGGGTTCTAGATGAATTGGGACAAGTGCGTTCATCTCCTATTATAATGATGTGTAACAATCAGGCAGCTATTAGCATAACAAAGAATCCAGTTCATCATGATAGGACTAAGCAAGTTGAAATTGATCGACACTTCATCACAGAGAAGGTGACTAGTGAGACTATTAAATTGAACTAGCATTCCTACCAAGCAACAAACTGCAAACATCCTCATGAAGACTCTACCAAGACCTAACTTTGAAGACTTAATTTGCAAGTTGGGATTACATGATATATATTCCCTCAGCTTGAGGGGGAGTGCTGAATAGTAGGGAGTCAAAGTTAGGAAAATTATTTTAGGAAAATATTTTAGGAATAATGGAGAGATTGAGGGTGATTTTCAATATCTCCTAAAAATAATCTTCTTGATTTTCAATTACCATTGTTTAAGGGAAGAATTAAGCTAATTAGTTCTTTCCTATATTAGAGTAGGTTGTATATATACTACTGTAATCACACCATTTTTGTAAGTAAGAATTTTAGATTTTCTTCAACCACTCAAAATTCATGCTTACACCCTTTAATTAGCCAAGAGACAAACTTTATGTAAGAGCTGAATGAAACATGTTTATTCATCTCAAGACAACATAATAAATAGAATACAATCCAAAAGAATATGCCTACTATTACTAACAATATATTAAGTCTTAACACGACCCCACAAGATTGACGCGCCATCAGTAAGACCAATCTTGTTACCAAACCTAGCAAACAAGCAGTGGCCCAACGACTTTGTTAAGATATCAACAACCTACTCAGAAGACAAGACATGCATGATCCGTAGAGAGTCTGAACTGGCCTATTCACAACTAGGGATGGCAATTCAACCCGCCCCCGACGGGGAAAATCGATCCCCGCCCCGACGGGGGCGGATTCGGGGAATTATTTCGGGGAACGGGGGCGGGGATGGGGAGAAATTCCTAATCCCCGCGGGGAACGGGGACGGGGACGGGGATGGTATTCCCCGCCCCGACCCCGACCCCGATCCCCGCTCCCCGCCCCGTCCCCGATTCCCCCGTATATTATTATATTATATTATATATTATATATTACTTATATACAAAGTATATAAGAAATTAAAAGTTAAAATCCTAGTAGTTCATTTGTTTTGTTATGTACTTATATTTGGACTTTGGACTTTGAAGAAGTTTGAAACAATTTAAAGTGTTTGGACATTTTATGATTATGTATTTTTGTTTGAAAGTTTGAAACTTTGGATATTTATAGTAATTTTAGAGTTTGGATATTCAAATTTTATTGATTTATGTATGTTGAATTTGGACTTTGTTTAAGGATTCAATGCTTAGTTTCTTTTTTATAATATTAGTTTTTTTTTTAAATTTACATAATTTAAAAAAATCCCCCCCCCCCCGTCCCCGAAAAATCCCCCCGGGGACGGGGATGGGGAATAATTCCCCATCCCCGCCGGGGAACGGGGTGGGGACGGGGAATGGGGAGGGATTTCGGGGACGGGGACGGGGACCCCATTCCCCGCCCCCACCCCGCCCCGTTGACATCCCTACTCACAACAAAAAAATAATCGAGCGCCAAGTGTTTCATCTAGGAGTGAAAAACTAGATTCTTGCATATACGAGACACTTACATTATCAGTTACTAGCACATGTGAATGATGTAACCGAACCCCAGCCTCTTTTAACAAATTTTGAATCCACATGACCTTAGCAGCATAGTTAGCAAGTGCCCGAAACTCAGCTTCTATAAAAGACCGAGACATAGATTGTTGTTTAACATATCTCCAGGAGACAACATTAGCACCAAAAAACACAACATATGCTGTCGTGGAGCGACCCCCATCATAAAGACTTCCCCAGTCCATGTCAGAATAAGCCAAAAGAGAACCAGATGGACCACCCCGAAAATGCAAACAATAGTGAACTGTACCTTTCAAATAACGCAAAATCTGTTTCACAGACTACCAATGCACCTTAGTTGGTGACGCCATAAACTGAGCCTGACGATTCACTGCAAAATAAATCTCTGGTTGGGTAATAACCAAATACTACAATCGACCTATAGCCTGGTGATACATCGTTGCATCAAAAGCCAAAGAACTATCCGCACACAAGTCCATCGAGGGTGACATTGGCGTTGAAACTTCCTTCATCCCTATCATACCAAACTGGTCCAAAATATCAATCACATATTAACTCGGTGACAAGAATAAGTCGTCCAACATAGGAACAACCTCAACACCAAGAAAATGATGTAGCGGACCCAAGACCTTAAGCGAAAACCAATCGGCTAGGCACTTCACAAACGAAGCAATGAAAGTAGAGTGGCTTCCTGTTAGAATGATGTCATCAACATACACTAGGAAATACACAACTATACCATGAGTACAATAAATAAACAAGGACGAGTCAGCTACAGACTTCTTGAAACCAAAAGCAATAAGAAAGTTAGATAGCTCTAAATACCAAGCCCTCGAGGCTTGCAGTAAATCGTAAATCGCCTTTTTCAATTTGTAAACATGGTCGGGCAAGACTGGATCAACAAAACCTGTCGGCTGCTCCATACAAACATCTTCATACAAAGTACATACCATTCAAGAAGGCGTTGTTGACATCCAACTGACGTAACAACCATCCCTATGACAAAGCAATAGTGAGAATAACACGAATGGTTACCGGTTTTACCACTAGACTAAAAGTCTGAAAATAATCTCCTTTTTTTCTTCCAAAGAAGGGTAAGGTTACCTGAAAACAATAGTTTTTCCTAAAGGTTCTTTATGCAAACTGAGATCTTTTTCCAAAGGTGCTTGGGTTCGGGGAGGCGATGCATCTGAAGCAGCTGGCCGCTAAGGGGGCGTTAAGCTCAACCGCCTCATTTGCAAGGCAAAGATCCCAAAAGCATATAATTGAAACTAGGAGACTCTGCTCTTGCAAAAAACCTTTGGCTACCAACCGGGCTTTGAACCTATCCACCGAGCCATTGGCTCTACGCTTCACCCGAAAAATCTACTTACAGCCAACCACTTCATGATTTGCCCGAGAGACTAACTCCCACGTGGAACTCCTTATTACCAATGCATTAAACTCCTCAGACATAGCGGACCTCCAAAACTCATTCTGCAAGGCTTGTGACACCGTTCAGGGTTCAATAGAATGTGTTGTCATCACATTCACAAACTTGTCATTGAAATATTTTGAATTTGGGCGTCGTTGCCGTAGTGACCTAGACACTCCAACTGGTTGGACAGACTATTCTGGAGATGGAGAGGAAGCTGACACGTTTGACTGTGAGACTTGGGAGGACTCCGAAACTTCAGGGACAAACGGTGGTTGAGATTACGCCGCAGACAACGTTGGATCAGAGAACACATGAGAATTATTTGGGGACTACTGCGCGGGTTGCTCATGGTCACAAACATCTAAGACTAGAGCGAGTGGTGGAATAGACGAGATAGAAGAGGTAACAAAGTTATTTATAATGGGTAAAGAGTAACTGATATTCGGAACTATAATTTGCGAAGGTTGCACATCAGCCAATGACCAAGAAGAATTATTCTATTGGTCACTAAGTAGCATTTGAAAAGGAAATTCATTAGTTATGAACAAAACATGTTGGGAAATATAAACACAACAACTGGCCGGTTCTAAGCACTTATAGGTAAACTGGCTTAATGAGTAACCTAAAAAGCTACAAGGAAGTGATTTTGGGCTTAACTTGGCTGGAAAAAAGAGCTTTAACCAAGGAAAACATACGCACCCAAAAGACCTACTTTTCCCATAATTTGACTTTTTATTGAATAATGTTTGATACGGTGATGAGTGTTGGAGAATAAAAGTGGGCATGCGGTTTATTACATATACTACCGCCTGAAACGCAAGACCAGTATGTAGAGTCGTAGAGGGCATAGATGCATAGTGTAATAAGGCCATACCAGTCTCTACAATATGTCTATCACGCCTTTCGGCGAAGACATTGTGCTCTGGAGTGTGAGTTGGAGAGGTGAAATGAGAAACCCCAATATGATTAAATGTAGGAATTAATGTGGTATATTCACCACCATTATTCGAAGAAATAGAGATGAGTTGTATGACTGTATCCAAAATAATTTTCAACCATGCATTTGAAACGTAGGAAAATAGCATTAACATCATATTTGACTTTAAGAGGGAACAACCAAACGTATTTTGTGAAATGGTCAACAAAATTAATATAATATCAGAACCCATCAACTGGCGTGGTTGAGGAACTCCATACGTCAGTGTAAACAAGTTATAAAGGTTGTGAACTAGTCATGGAATTAAAAGAGAACGCCAACTTATGACTCTTATGCATATGACAAGAAGTACAAGTAAAGGAGTCAAGCATTTGACGATCAAAACGTATACTACTCCGTATTATTTTTTAGAATAGAGGCTAAAACTTTATTGGCTGGATGACCAAACTGATGATACCACCTTGGAATTGAGGACTTGGAAGTCACATTGACTTGAGATCGTGGATAGGAAGGCTATAAACCTCATTCACGACCGGACCTTGTACGAGGTGTGTTCCCGATAGACGATCCTTAACAACAAAATGAGAGGCAAAGAATTCAACCGAAACAGGATTAGTCTTGCAAAGTTTAGATACTGAAACTAAGTTCTTTTGTAACTTAGGCACACACAAAATATCAGACAAGACAAGTGGCCGATTTGCATACGGTAGAGAAACACACCCAGTATGTGAAATATTAAAGGACTTACCATCTCCCAAAACAATCTCATCTGGTCCTGTATAATCTGAGCAGGTTTGTAGAGACTCGGGATCAGTAACAATATGATGTAAGGCCCAGAATCCATAATCCATGACTAAGTCGGCATTGTAGTGGTAGTCGTAGTGTTCACCATAGGAGACGGTCGTTGATTATTATGTGGTTCAAGAATATTAATATTATTATCTTTCAAAAACCTGGAAAGTTTACGACAGAACCTGGTATCATGCCCGGGATAATCACAGTAATTACAAAATCGTGTAGAACGATTGCCAGTGTTCCGCCGCTAATTCTGTCTTCCAATGGACGTCGTCGAACCTCCTTTACCACGACGATTATTAGTCTGTCATTGACCGTCAGCTGCACCAGCGTTAAATGACAACCATTGACCATTAAACCGTCGTTATGTAGCATTAGATATGGACATGTGGAGTTGTGTGGCAACCTCATTATCCTTCAACAACCGTTCATAATCAGTGAGGACATCATGCAATTCATCGTATGAGACAATGTCAACTCGCACACAAAGAGCTACTACAATTGAGTTATACTCATCACCAAGTTTTTTTCTTAGTACTACTGACTCTATTACAATGCAGTATCTGTTCATAACTACTCATCACCTAGTTATGTAAAGATGTGAACTGCGAGATCTTCTTTAGAGACTGGACTCTAAGTAAGAGCCAAAGAATTTGCAAAGGCTCGCATCTCTCGCATATGCACTTCAATGGGGCGGGTTCCTTTTGGATTCTTCGCTAGCTTGGCTTTCAGCGAGACTATACGTCCCCGGGAAGATGCAGCACACCTGGTGGATAGTCGCTTCCATGCATCACATGCTGATGCTACAAATGATATCATAGGTCAATGAAAAAATGCTCAATTTGGCGGAAAATGTCATCGTAAGTTTTTAGTTAGAAGATAATTTTTGGGTTCTTTATTTTCCATATCTTCCATCTCTTCTTTTTTAAGTTAGTTTTTGGATTATTATTATTACCACCAGCACAATCACACCCCACCACCAGCATCGCCACCACCAAAACCACAATCGCAACCACCACCACCATCTCCTCCACCACCACTACTACCAACACCACCACACCACCACCATCACCAGATATTATTATTATTATTATTATTATTATTATTATTATTATTATTATTATTATTATTATTATTATTATTATTATTATTATATATTCATTTTAAGGAAAATGAACGAAAGAGAAAAAGTTACAATTTCTTAACTTTAAACCAAACAGATCTTCAACCAAACACCAGAAAATTAAAATATTTTCTAAAAAATGAGTCATTTTTTGAAAAATATTTTCTAAGTTTCCAAAATGACCCTTAGTTTAAAGTTAACCCTAAGTATGGCTAGAGCAATTATATAAGGCTCCAAAATTGGGGGCCATTTTTTTTTTTTTTTGAAAATTATATATATAAATTATATTATATATTATTCATTTCTTAATACCTTGTAATTATGTTCTTGAAGTCCATTTCGGGTGATGAAGGATATCAAGGGTCACTATACTGTCAAGACGGCCTATAGAAACCTGATCGGAGAATTTCGTGAGTTAGACTTACCTTTCAAAACTTGGAATGCACTCTGGAATGCCAACTTTCTTTCCAATAAGGTTGAATCACCAACCCCAAGTACCCTGTGACACCCCTTCACTTTGAAAGGTTGTTCATACACTACATTATCTTTTTTTAAAAAAAATTTACCCTTTGACCAACTGAGCGGTATAGCGACTTGGAAGGCCAACTTATCCCCAAATTTGAAAGACTTTATCTGGCGCACTGCACGGGATTTCCTACCCACCAGAGCTCGGCTCCATAGCAGGGGAATTGAGATTGATGTTACTTGTCACAGAGTCAGTAGAGCCAATAATGCACTGTCCCGTAACATTGCAAATCTCGTCAGCATTGCCATACGGAATGCCGCAAGGGGATGACCTGAGAACCTGGCTGCAAATGATCATTTCAACTTGTAGCCGCGGCGATTTCACTCGCATCGCCTAGAATCATAACCCCGAAGGGGTTTGAATTTAACAAGAGTCCGTTTTTCAGTTATCAACGAAAAAAAAAAACACGGCGTCATGTTGTTGTCTCAGTAGATATCCACGCATTCAAGTATGTTAATATTTATATACGCATATATGTATATATACTGTTATATACACATGTGTATACTATTTTGACTCCGTAGATATATTGTGAGATATTGTTTTTGGAGTATCTATAATGTATGGCGGTATAAATTGTATAAAATAAATTAAATAATTACAACTTTCAATAGTTAGACTATAATGTTATTGGTAAATTAACTACCTTTAAATTTACAAAAATTTAATTACTCACTCCAAATTAACTTTGGTTTCGTAACACAAAACATAGGAATTGTGAACTCCATACACCCAGGATCCAATAACAATAACAAACTATGTAAACAAATTAAATAATGCAGAACTTAATAATAAAACGCATTAATTAATTCAGAAATTAGCAAAACACAATTGCACTTTTGATTTGAAGTTCCACAATGTGGTCTCGTAAGGTGATGTCAATTTTCATAATTCGATAGCAACTATCATACAGAATAGGAAACATATATAAATTCGAGGTGAGAGGGCTAATGTAGTTGAGCAATGTTGACAATCACCATTGGCTGTTGACTTCATCCGTGCCTAAATAAAAATTAGCATTAGTTAATTGCACAATATAAAAGCATACACAATTCATATACAATGTTTTTCCTTTGGTGTCGGGATCTGGTTCCACAAAGCGGTGGCCGGCGTTGTCTTGTAGGCCTCATTGGCTGCGGCAATTGTTGCTCTTCTTAAACATTTGACTGCGAATTACAATTACATCACAAATAACAGTGGCAATTATAAATATCTATCTATTAGTTACATTAATTACTTTAATTTTATCAAATATTTATGGATGTTATTTCTTATACACTTTTTAAAATTGCGATGTAGAAAATTCCAAATTGCATGCATTGACATTTAATGCAACATTTAACAACAAGCGCGATTTTGCTTCATGCCCCCACATAAGAAATAGAAGTATCCGTTGAAAACATGCACTTCACTACCAGAGCTTCTGATTTTATGACAGATCATGGTTTAAATCTTGGAGATGTTGTATTTAGACATATTGGTTTTTTACTTTTGAAACATTTCTCTACTCCGCCAACGGCAATAAAAAAAAAGGGAGCGCAATCGTCAGGGCCAATACTTAACTTCTCGTCTTTGTGAAAGCGGTATCATCATGCAATAAATACAAATTATATATTTTACTACAAATATTAACTCATCTTTTTCATTTTGTGCTAGACCAAATACGGGTCAACACAAGGTCCGCTCTACCACCAGCTTTTTCATTTAATCAAATAAATGCATGGCATTCTCTCTATGTTAAATTATCTACACGTTCCGCGGTAAGTAACATTATACATTGTACCTTACACTTCTTTCAACATTATCTTTATTTCACTAATTTTTTTTTCACATTTGTAGCCTACGAGATTATCTCAATTCCTTAGTATCGCAGACGTGTTCAGTGAGCCTCTTAAAATTATAGTAGGACATAGAAAAATTGAAATCAACTTTCAACCGGTATGGTTCACCGAACATTGGGAAGAAATTACGTCGCATTTTCAAATAGCACGAATAAATGATGTGATCTTATTCAATGTAGCAGACAATGTTATATAAATGTTAGTTATTAGTAACTGTCATGTTGAAAGTATTTATCTGTGGTCGATTAAATATTACATTCGTGACAATCTGCATGGTGAACTTAACTGTTTAAATAATACCGGATGAAGTTTTCATCAATTTATGTTTATCATTATTATTATTTAATAATTTTTTTTCTTTTTAATTAACTTACTAAATTATTAATCATCTATCAATAATTATATTATATTTAAAATCATTATTAATTAATAATTATAATTATATTCAAATTATAAGTGAAAAATTATAAGTGTTTTAAATAATGCTGGCATTGCCTTCCCTATCTCAATAATGCTGGCCGTGTTTCAGTTTGTTTTCCTTGGATAAGAGAAAAACAGACTCACGGAGTCCGTCTTTCTTTTAACATCCGCGGAGCATCTTTTCCCTGTTTGGGATCCAAACCCCATGCAGGAGTTTTTGGGATCCAAACCCCATGCAGGAGTTTTTGAGATCCAGCATCGCCCAACAGCCTTCCCGGAGAAAGCACCCCATCGCCTACATCCTCAAAGAGATTTGGACAGCTCGAAATCCACTAGTCTGGGAAGGCACTCCATTCGATAGACACGGACGTGATCAGAAGAAGCGCCCAAGCACAAGCCATAGGCGCGTAATAATACCAACAGAGGTCCGTCACTACCTGCTCAATCTCATGAGGAACCCACTACCGTATGTAAAGTGGATGCAACCTGCTTTGCTGACACAGAGACATCAAGCTTTAGAACGGTACTTTTCAACCTAGATGGACGTTACGAGGGAGCCATGAGTGGACACTTTGAAGGTACTCAAGACGTCTCGAAGAAGCCAAACCTATCCTATGTAGGAGCTATCATTGATAGCTGTATTAGTTTAATAAAATCCCTTTGAGTTAATTCCAACAATGGTCCTCCGACTATGTTGATTTTCCAAAATTAGTCTCCGACTTTTAATTCGGACGATTTAAGTCCCTTGACTTTCAAATTATTTTCAATGTTGGTCCTTTAGTTAAATTTTGGTTAAGTTGTGGTAAAATGAAGGGTTAAAATTGTCCGTTCACCTATATAGTGTATTATTACTCGTATTTTTCCTGTCCTATACGCTATATATATGAATATAATCTTAACCGAAGAGACTTCGACTGAGATTAATGGCTTCGATTGAGACTTCGACTGAGATTATATTCATATATACAGCGTGTAGGACAGTTGAAATACGAGTAATAATACACTAAACATGTGAACGAACAATTTTACCCCTTCATTTGACCTTAGCTTAACCAAAATTTGACGAAAGGATCAACATTAGAAAAAATTTAAAAATCAAGGGACCAAAATTGTCCAAATTAAAAGTCGAAGACTAATTTTAGAAAATCAACATAGTCGGAGGACCATTGCTGGAATTCCACTATTTCCTTGTGTTACATTCGTGGATCAGCTGGTCATCAGTTTTGGGACAATTCATCCCCACCCACTTGTATTCATTCTTTGATAGAAGTTTAATAATATTCTCTTTTGGTTTTAGTTTTCAAAAAAAAAAATGTTCTTAAAATCCATGAATTGATTTTAATTGCAATACATATTAAATTTTAGAAAGAATTGACAAAAAATTCAGTGCATGTTTTGTATCTAAATATGTAGGAAGAATGTTATTTCAAGTGAAATTTTAAAACGTATTTTTTTCATTGTTGAATATTTTATATGTATTATTTTTTGACAAAAAGTTGTTAATAAATTTTATATTTACATTTGAAAAAAAAAAAGAGTCCAAATTAAATTATTAGACAGTCATTTTTTCATAATTGGCCCTAAATTAACTCTACTAACTGGAAATTTTCTCAAGTTTTCTGGAAATCTGGAAAACTGGAAAACAGAAAACAGAAAACATGTTTACTAGCACAGTTTTCCATTTTGAAAACAGGAAATAATTTTCCAGTTTTCTGGAAAACTGAAACACTATAAAAAACTGTTTTCTAAATGGAAAACAGAATCAGCTATCATCTATTAGGTTATATGTCACTATAACCACATTCTCACAATTATCTACTTACATTTTTATTCATTACTATGATTACATTTATTATCATCTTCTTTTACTTATCATCATCTTCTATCTTTTCTACTTGCATTACTTATTTAAACATAACTTATTTGATTATGCTTAAAATTATACATCATTCACATTATCAAAATTAAAAATTTAAATCTATACCACGTTTTATATTTGGATTGAACTCAATTGATTATTGGTTTGGATATTTTTAATTATGTTATATCGGATACAAGTTTGGTCCAAATATCGGATATCAAAATTTCACATATATTACTATATTAGAATTCAAAATAAAAATTATATATTATATACATGTCATTCAAATGAATATATCTAAACATATTTTAAATATTAGCTCAAAAAATATTAATATTATCTAAACTAAATTTTATGTGAACTTAATAAGTTATTAGTTCAGATATATTTTTATTTATGTTATATACAGATATAAATTTGGTTCGGATATCAAATGTAAAATTTTTACATATATTGGACTTAAAAGTAAAATATATATATATATTCTATTTAAACCAAATATATTTTAAAATATTTTAAATATAAGGTCTAAAAATCACTAAAAATTAAATTTATTGTTAATTTTAGGGAAAAGGGTCAAATATGCCCTCAAACATTACCCAAAAGTGCAATTAGACCCTCGAACATTCTAAAGGTTCAATTACACACACAAACTTATCATTTTGGTTCATTTAAATCGATATGACCGGTTGTTGTAGGTGAACAACCGATCATCATTTTTCCGAGGCCGGAATGTTCATCCCCAACCAAGGTCACGGGTCGTCCAACGGAGAAGACGAACAACCGTTCGTCTTCTCCGTCTGGTTCGTCTTCTCCGGTGGAGAAGACGAACAGTCTTCTCCATCGGAGCACTGGTTCGTCTTCTCCACTGGAGAAGACGAACGGTGGAGAAGACGAACCAGTGTGGTTCGTCTTCTCCGGTGGAGAAGACTGTTAGTCTTCCACAATCTTCTCCATCGGAGAAGACGAACCAGTGTGTGGTTCGTCTTCTCCGTGGAGAAGGCGAAACCAATGTGGTCGCCGGAGATGGGTTTAAATCCACCGGAGATGAACATTCCGGCCGCCGGCCGCCGGAATGTTCGTCGGAAAAATGATGACCGGTTGTTCACCTGGAACAACCGGTCATATGGGTTTAAATGCACCAAAATGACAAGTCTGTGTATGTAACTGAACCTTTTGAATGTTTGAGGGCCTAATTGCACTTCTGGGTAATGTTTGAGGGCCTATTTGACCCTTTTCCCTTAATTTTATAACGTTAATCTAAAAAAATACTCTGTAAATTTGAAAAAGTAAGTGTTAGTAAACAAATTTTCTAAACAGAAAAGAAAATGAAAACTGAAAAATTGAAAAACAGAAAACAGAAAACAATTTTCTGTTAGTAAACAGGCCCAAAATGTTTCACTCCCCTAAAATTATCACTCCCTATTAGAAAAGTCATCTCATTTTACATAAAATAGATCAAGTTGTCGTTTTTACATACTTAAAACAGATCACTTTAAGTTGTCATGGTTTCGGAGCCTTCCCGATGTTTCTATTGATGGCGGCTTTTGTTATTTTGCTATATTTATGGATGATTCTGTGTGGTATAGCTGATATTGATCAATGAAAGATAAATCTAATTTATATGCTAGTTTCCCAGGGCTAAAGAAATACAAACTTGAATATCATAACCTCCACACTATCTTCTGATTCAGCAAGTTTTGCTATTTATATTGGAGCAAATTTGATACCTATTGGCGTGCCATAAACAAATACGGAGTAATTATATACGCATCTTCCCTTTAATCCTTTATATTATTCCATTTGCTCGTGTCAAACTTACCAGTTGCCACTCACGTTCACTTTAGTAAAACCAACTAGCTGTTATAGCTAAGGCTTACGATTTTGCTAGTTATCACTGCCGACTAGTAGATAAAAATGGAGCACAATACTCGCAAACTGCAAAATGGAATAAATTTTTATAGTAAATTGACGTGTGAGCTTACAAAGAATGATTGTAACTGTAAATAATAAAGGTCAAGGAGATTCTTTATCACAGTATTGTCCTGGGACTGAACATTCTTCAGAGCACTTTAATTTACAAAATCCGAAATAGTAAGTCCCCTTTGGTTATGTTTCAAACTTCAGTTAACTATTGATCTTCCCAAACCTTGAAAACCATCTCTTCTACACGATGAATCTTGAAACGAAATAACCCAGGAGCTGGAAGAAATGGGAAATGTGTCCTGAGGTGGGATGGTATGTTCCTCTATGTTTCTGTTATTCCAGTGCAGTGGATCTTCAAGAGGTATGGTCTATCTTTTATGTGTATAATAATATATGTATATCTTAACTATTCTTCCTCTGTACAGTGATGAACTAGTGAAAGACTTGAGGTGAAGCATAGTACTCGCTTTCATTAAACATGGGCCTTAGGTCTTCTCTGGACATAAAATCCAGTGGGAAAGAAACAAGATGACCTCTTACAGACACTAAAAACCTTTCCATGGGATCTGTTCCCTTGATATCTCCATCTTGATAAGACTCTAGCTTATTTGGGGCTATTCCTAAATCGATGGTAGTGTGACCAATCTTCTCTTTCCAGTGAGCCAGGCACTGCCGGAGAGAAACCCTGCATGGCACGGGAAAAAGGAAAGATGTCAATCAATTTGAAAAGAGAGAAGGAAAATAGCAATTATAGCCAGGAATGAGAGAGGATGGCAGCTGAATTATACCTGGAATGTATAAGATCATTTGGTATACAAGAGAAGACGTCTTGGAAAATCATGGTGTTAGTCTGCAGATGACAATCTGGGTTAGTTGGAAGGAGATCACATGTGGACACAAAAAAAAAAACAAAACAATAATAAAAACAAGAACAATCTACATTCTCTCTAGTGGCATTTCTAATTTCTTTCTCATTTTTCCTGTCAAATACTTTTTTGGGGACTTTTCACCAAAATAAAATACAGCACATGGCATGTATTAGATGTCAAGATGCCTGTACTCCCCAAGAAATAGGGATGGCAATGCAGTGCCCACACCACAACCAACATTCTGTGTCTTGCAGTGTAAAGAACCAGTGTTGCAATGGGTAACACTACCAACCATCTCCACACTCTGGTAACAGCTGTCAAACTCCAATTGACCATCAAATCAATGTGAATCTCAATTTCAGTACAAATTGCATTTCACGGAGATGAGATATAATGATGGTAACTGGGCCATAATTACAAGTTAGCCAACATTTTTTTGGCCTTTCCATCTATTTCAATGGTTAATGGAGATACATATAGTGTATTTTATTTGTTTGTTATCGCATCTGCTTCAACCAAGGAACTAAACGAGACACAAATGGTAAAAGCTGCATATTTTAAATGCCTAAATTGCACTCTTTTACCGAACTAGATTGAAAAGCTAAAGCAAATGTATTCACTTGAGTTTGGTGACAGTTATTGGAGTCTGGCAACAGTCAACAGGTTTTGACTGTGGTAGCTGGAGTCTGGTGAAAGTCACTGTAGTTCAACAGTGCTGGATTCCAGCCAGCAACATATAGACTAATATTGGTCAGATTTTGGTAGGTGGGTTCCAATATATTATACAAGCAGGTTGTGCGCCTATTTTTTGTGTGACATTGTGCAGCTGTGTTGCAGGGAAAGGCTGGCATATTGTGAGAACAAGCATATGCAGTGTGGGAGCATTACAGATCAAAACAAAAGCAGAGAAAGGTAATTGATATCCCTATCAACGATTTTGCTTTATACACTCTTGTACTAGTGACATGATGTGACATCAAATGAATATTATTCCACAATAAACACTTAAATCATTCTTACCTTTGCAGTTGCCATCCATATATCTCTGTATGTTGAATCAATCACTGGATCAGTAATTTGACCAATCTAAACAAAAGAAGAAATAATCAGAAAAAAACAAAAAACAAAAAACAAAAAAAAGGGGAGGGGGGGAGGGGGGGGCTAAGCAATATTCAAGGTTTAAATGATTAACATATTACAACCTCTCCAGCATGAAGGCCAAGATGCTCAGACCATAGTGAGCGGCGAAGACTTGAGGCAAATTTCCCGGCCTTATATGGGTTGCCTCCCATGTATGAATCGACAAATTCTTTATCCTCAATAACTACACCAATCTGCGAGGAGGAAATCCAAGAAAACATAAAATAGATTGCTTTAAAAGTGCAATGGATTGAGAACATGATAAAATTTGACATTTGACTGTTTTATTTTGGAATAACATCTATTGCTTCAATATTTTTGCAGTGTTACAATCACACAGAAAAAACTAATCATGATGTTTCCATGGTTCATTTATAATATTTTAATATTTTAATTCCATCAATATTGTAGCCTGTAATATAAACAGAAAAGTACTACCTCAGAGTCTCTTGACCCAAGCAAACTCCGGTCATTAATATTTGCTGATCCAATCAAGGCTGTGCAGTCATCAACTATCATGATCTTGCTATGAACATAAACCTATATAATTGACAAATATAAGAATACAGCATCAATTAATGATTGCAACAAGGGTTGTAAATGCAGCTAAACTACCCAGCATAGTATGGAAAAATATTATTCATTCAACTTCTAAGAATTCCCATTCAAAGTATTGATAACATACTTCTCAAAAGTAATAGTTTCCTTGAGATGCATAAGACTAAATTAATAAGAGAAATTTTTTTTAAAGCACGTCTATCATAAATGTTTCAGAGGTAGGTAACCTACCAGTACAAAAAGCTTTTAAGTAAAATGCCATACATTGTATTACTGCACATTCCTATGGCATTGGAAAATTTTGCATCCAAAAAAACTTATATTTGAATAACATCAACAAAGACATGCATTTCTCTAATTACAGAACACAATTTAAAAAGCAAAAAAAGAAAAGAAAAAGCATGCTACACGCATGAGATGATACACCTAGAACTCAGGCGTCTTTCTACCACGAGGACCAAAGTGGAAGAAAGGAAGATACCTGGCTAGAAACCACAGGTCCATCATCAAACAGTCTACCATAAGATCTGAGACCATAGAAAGATATATAATCATGTACTCTAGGACCAATAAGATCAGACAGGTTTTGCAAAATTGAAGTATTTCCTCTGCATATTGTCCGATATTGCCAATGCATGATAGCTCTTACAGATGCTGCACCACTATCATCCAAACCACCCTACCAAAAATTTAATACTTCAGCACAATACACAATGGAAATAACCAAGAGACAACAGGGACAGAGAGATGAAGGTGACAATCTTTCTAGTTTCCAAACCTGAAATCCAGGTAGAAGCGGTATAACAATAATAACCCTGAAACACTTTTTCTCATTGTAAGCTTGCGTGATTCGCTCATACAGTGCTTCTAATACACGATTCCGTATAATCTCATCTCCCACGAGACCTGAGATGAAAAATTGATTCTGGGAAAATTTTCCATCGCATAAGTCAGGAAACATTCGAGAGTTATTAAAGAGCCTTTATAGATTCAGGACTAAAATGGCTATTCCCCTATTTTTAAAAATGAGATGCATATTACAAACCTCAATATAAACAAAATGTTCTGCCTTCTCAATAAGAGAGCAGTAAGCATTATGTATGCTTTCTTCAATTTGGCTTGTTCCAGCAGACCATTGACTAACACTCCTTATAACCTGGAACCAAAAAATTTCATTTTTTTTGTATCTAATCAAACAAAAACACCCAGCAATACCTTTAAGAGACATATGTAGCACATTATAAACAACATAAATTATGTTTATAGTGGAAAAGATAGTATATAAAAACAAGGCTCTGCTAGAATTCCTAATCTAGTATTAAACCAGAAAGACAGCATATAAATATATAATTTGCTTGTAACAGTTAGACACTGCAAGTGTATCTTACCTGACAACGACACCAAACACAAGGACCAACCTGCCTAGTTTCATCTGCTGAAACAACTTGATTACCGCGCTCCTGCGCTTCCCACCATTCGTTATCTGAGGCTCTGGTTCCAATATGCATCAAACTAGAAGACAACTCTCTCTGACAATCCATGTCATCACCTTCATCCACAAATCCTTTCATCGGCATGCCTGGCAGAAAAGGTTCTACTTTGGCCTTCCGGAAAGGGAAAGAAATTCTAGTTGACCTGTTTGGCTGGTCATGCAGATCATATCCATTGCTGAACTCAGAAGAGTTTGGTTCTCCACTTATATTCATTTCATCAGCTTCTTGAGGCATGAGCAAAGGGATATCTTGGCAAGATGATTGAGAGGAAAATGAATCCTGTCTCTTGATACTTTGAGCATTACTAGCATCTTCATTTTCAGTGTGTGTCTCTATGCTGACTCCCATGTAATGGGGAATAACCATATGATGCCGAGGCATAAGTAGTGGAATTGCTTGCTCATTTGGAGCTTTGTTCCGCTGAGAAATTACAATAGTGTTAAACTTAAAAGAAAGTCAAGTATCCATAGATAATATTTTACTTTAGCACAAAATAAGAACCTTGGCATAGTTCCAGCGCTGAACAAAATGTCGAGCCACATCACGGCAAGGTGGTCCCCAAAGGGCACAATGTACATCATGCCAAGGCATGCGTGGATACTTTGTCCTGTCCAATTCGTCTTTCATGGTATCTTCCCATGTGTTTGGTTCAGATTCCCTGAAAATTGAACATCGTGAGAAACTTGGAAAGTAAACAAAAGAGGAGAGACTGCAAAAGTCAATAAGCCACTAAAAAAATGTCTTGAGGCAAAGGCTTTAAAAAAGAATGAGCTGATGTAGGAATCTTGATCACAAGTACATATAGGCATATAAGAAAATCAAGTAATCAACTCAATCTATTAAATGACCAAGCAAAATGTAACACCCACCTACATATATGTTGCAGAAATGCAAAACATATCCAATGAACTACCAAATCATAAAAGGCATCTTCTAGACTTCTACAGCACACGTATACTCCGTATTTGAAATTTATAAAGTCGTAAACACAAAGTAAGGACATGAATGTGAAAAAAGAATACCTTGGATTATAGTAGTCTTTGCCAGGCCAAATACGAGGGGGACAATCACCTACTTTATGTTCAGATGAATCATAACGACCAAAGCAAAGATCTAGGCCCCCAATAAAACATACTTGATGGTCAACAACAACAATTTTTTCATGATGAGACCTATCAATAAACATCAATGGAAATTAGCAGATGCAGATAGCTTAAGAACTAGAAGCCAGAATTCTTTTTTCTCTAACTTTTTCTATAACCAAAAAAAAAATCCCAGTTTCAATAAACAAAATAAAGGGGAAGGCCTGCTTGCTCTTCCCTTTTTCTTTTTATGCATACCATAAATAGACACCACTTGAAAAATGGTCAGGATAACGAAGTACTCTAACGTTCTCATGGATTTCTAAGAGTTTCCTCTTGCTATACACGCTGTTGATTTTCAATGCAAGAGCAACCTCCTTGTATAGCAGAATGTAAATCTGAAGCAACAGGATATATTAAAAAAATCAAAAGATTAAGTAGCTGCTAACCGAAGGCACAATATGTTAAAAGTTTGTGTTCAAGAAAAATTCTTATGACATAATAATAAGATTCATAAAAGCTAAAGAAAAGCCTCAAATATTTGATAAAAAGAAATGTTTGGTAATGTTATTAACACATTTTCTAAGATCCTTACAATTGATTGTAGAAGCCAATAAATACAATCAGCATTACTTTAAGGAAAATCTCGATAACAAACAAAAATAATAGTTACTTCACATGGCATAACGCTCCAAAATAATATTTGGTCCTCGAACAAAATCAATGAATTTAACTAGATCTGATTTTTAATGACACTAGTTAATAAACAAAACAAGACACCTATCAACTAAGATGCCATGGAAGTATGCCTGCTTGCATGAAGACACTATTGGATAATGAACTTACAAAGCATGACATAAGAAATAAAGGCTTAAAAATATGTTCCCAATTGGATGCACTTTGTAGTGAAATCCAAGATATTTGAGTGGCAAGAAATGACCAGCACAATGGTTACATGTTGAAGATAGCATGCGAAAAATTAGAAACTAATTGAACATTTTCATAAGCCTGAGATGTGTACCTGTACACCTTGTTTGGCCTTGGCTCCCAATAAAGAATCAAGCCGGGAGGAAGCATGGTCCTGAAAAGGGCGCCGCATGTACAGTTCTGGGCAAAGCCACCAGTCACACATGAATATCTGCATCCATAAATCAACATCCACATCCTTACTTGCAAAGAAGTTCAAACAAAGAATGATGCACTTGAAACAAAGGAAACGAAAAAACAACGTAAAAAACCTCTGATTTTGCTTTCTCAATTGCCAGAGCAATGGATTCAAATGCCGCCTGACCATCAACAAACCACTGAGCTTGGCTTCCATCCTCAACTAAACCCCGTGGAGGAGCAAATGAACCAAAGCGATGAGGGTGACACCAACCCTCAGGTGGTCTAAGCCCAGCATCATTAATTGCAGCAACCCAATCTTTAACTCTAGTATTACTCTTCGCTCTTAACTTGATGCTTCGTATCCCACAAGACACCTATCACAAAATTAACATATCTGATAATCTGAATGACATAATTTAAACCAAGTCATAGCAGCTAAGAAAGGATAGCTATATGTCATCCAAGCCACCTAAAACCCTTAAGCAGGAGCACTATGGAGATGTGAGGATTATCTCAAACACAGGGAGAGCAGCAGTGAGTGACCCAGGTTCGATTCCCGGCAACGGAACCAAAATGTTGTTTTCTTGGCAACATGCTCTCATCAATGGGCAAGAAGCGGGGGTTGAGGTTGAAGCAGGACCATCAATGGTGAATGGATGGTTGAGTGCAGGCTGTAGAGTAGGAAACTGAGATAGGATGTAATGGATGTAAAGGAGTTTCTAGAGTCTCTGGGCTCCCTGCTTTTGTTTAAAACTCAAGTGTTTGTCTTTATTTCTCCATCAGAAATGCTTTACTTATACTAAAGAATTGCATACTTAAGGAAAGTTCAAAAGGAAGGAAAATAATCTCTTCTTAAAATAAATCTACTAACAAGTAAATAAATTATCCTGATTTGTTCCCTTATTTTGCTGATTCTGTAACCCCCATGTGATCCCAAAGACGGCACTGGTATGATCTTCCAAAGAACGCATCATTGAGCTACAACATCAATGCTATACTTGGTACTCCATCTACTTTATATTCTTTTCCCTTTTTTTTTTTATAAGTAAAGACTTCCTTTCAATTGACTGAGAATGCAATGAAAGGATGAAAAACAACATTTCCAGCAATATTTCTATAGAAATTCAAATGTCCCGAAGGAACAAAGGGGTATCTCTGATCCATCCCGGTAAACTACATTTGAAACTTCCACTTCAATGTTCAAATCCTACCAAAAGCTGCTAAAAACACATAGAACTCAAATTCCTTACCCTAAAATAGTGGCGCAAAGGGTTGCCATCCTTTACTTCTTTTGCCAATGATACTCTTCCCTCTCCATTACCATCTGAGGCTGGAAGCACATCAAAAACAACTATATCTAAAGGTGAAGTGTCAAAAGGATCCTTAAGGAAGGCCAAGAATCCTGGCTTCAGTACAGCCCAGACCTGCAAATAACCAAAAGCTAAGGTAAACTGCAAGTGGAAGCAAGCATCAACATAAATGCCACAGAGAACTTACAACAACACAATCAGAGTAGATCTTTTCCAGCATCTAACTTGAGTAATACAATGTACAAACAAAAATACTTATTCAAACATTTGGTATTCATGAGACATCAGGAAGGTAAACTGATATCATACCCACAAGCAAACAAAACTAGAGAGACAAGTTATTATCAATCAACCAACCACGCCCTCTAGCCATGCAAATGAATACACCTAAAAGGCTTCACTTTAATACATCATCAGTCATCACTATCACCAAATATTTGACTGATTCTTCTATCCATAACAAATACAAGTATTTAGCAAAAGAACAATAAGTTGGTTATATATATATATATATATATAGTTACTTTTATGATTTAAAGTGTTAAGGTGTTACGAAGCTCTATAAAATAACACATAAGGAGAACCTGAAAGGGACTAGATACTTTAGCCATGGACATTAATTAAAAGTGAAATTTCACCTTTGAATAACTATTCCTAGGAAAGGTGTTATCAATTAAAATGAGAAGTACAAAGAACTGACATATATAGGGTTCTCAAACTACAGACAATGCTCAAGGATGTATGTATCAGTGAGAATTTCAAGAAAGAATGTTTACCTTCTGCCAGTTGTCTTTACAACAACTGAACCAATTACATGAACAACATTTGTTATGATCATCACTGCTTCGTATCTGGGGTAAATGTTTTACCATAATATAATCTTCTTTGAGCTTAGGACCATACTCTGGCGAAAAGGATAAACTTGAAACCTCCAAAAATTTGCAAACCTACATCATTAAGTCATTGGTATTAAAGCTGGAATGAAAAGGTTATCAAAAGCATTTTTCAAGCAAAAGAAATAGTGATGGAATGATACAATGAAAAGATAATTCTTTAAGATTCACAGGACTAACACAACAATCTAACTATCTAAGTGCTCAGCAGTGACCATTAGGACATAGGTTCAATGCATGAAAGATCCTCAATGAAAATAGAGGTAAGGTTGCATACCATCTTCCTTCCACATATGTGGCAGGACCGCAGGATATAGAAGTGCACATGGTCTGACCTACTACCATTTTTATCCACAAGACTAGTACAAAAGAAACAACAGAGTATAAGATAGTGTGCATACCTCATGGGAATTGACAATATCTATGTTTCCAAGAAAGTGATTTAAGTACCCCTGCATTGCTACTTTTGCTCTGTCTGACATAGAATGTTGTTTTAAAAGTGTGGGACGGATTATTGGCAGTGCAGCACTAGATGGAACATCTCTGAACAAAAAACCACCTGTAAGAACAGTAGCTATTATAAGGGGAACAATGAATCTAATGCTTTCCTTCTATCAAGAAAGGTCATACTGAAAGAGAAATCACCTGTTTCTTGCACTTTCATCAGTACGCATTGGAAGAGTCTCATCATCCGGTTCATCATCATCTTGCATAACAGGTATAATATCCCCTATTCCTAAATTTTGAAGCCATTCTTTAACCTTTAAAGAAAGAAGAAGAAAAAAAAAAAAAAAAGTAAAAAAACTCCTCTGTTATAGCAGAAGATTATTACAAATAACAATAAAGTTGCTAAAGATTACAGAACACTATCACAAATCAGTTACAAACAGGAGTGATAACTACCTAACAATTAGGTAGGTAATCAAAATATACCTGTTCTTGCTTCTCATGAATTTCCTCAATAAATAGCCGCCTCTTTAATGCAAAATGTAAATAGAAAACTTGTGAAGCCTTCTTCACTAATTGCCATTTGAACTACAGAGCACAAGAATAACACATAGCAGACATCAACGTATCAGTACAGCCTCATAAAAACAAACAAAAAGGTATATATTGTGGACAATAAGACATAACGAAATGTCAGAATCTTGTATATAGAAAGTAAAAAATAGTCAACCTAAAATTCAGGGAAATAGAATATAGTAAGACAAGTACAGAATTAAGTGTGAAGATGGTGAATCACATAACCTGGAAACAGACCAGATCCTTACAAGCTAGTGAAATTCAAATTCTATTCATTCAATACTGAAAAGCTCTTTACTCAAGAAGAGATAAGACACACCATAATTACTAAGTCAAGGTCACAACAATGTAAAAGATATTGTTCTTAGGCTTCAGTAACCAGTGGTCTAACACTCTGCCAAATAAAACAACTCTCTCCCTCTAAATTTTTTTTGGTATACATGACAAGGTGAAGAAACTGTCTAGTGTTTTCATATATCCATCCATATATACATTAATTAATACACAATTGCAGTCAGATTTCTTGCTTTTTCTTCTCTAGAAGACTAACACATTTGTGAGGTTTTGAAAGTAGTTCAATATAAATCCCAAATAAAGATTCCACAGCCTGTATCTGAGCTTATGATACTCCATTCAAAGTTGAAAAAGATAAGTTCACAAGTATAAATGGTGACTTAGAAAAAGCACTAAATTTAGTTGTTTATTGATCTAAAGTGGCCTGAACTAGAAGTCTCATCCAAATTCAAGATTAGAGTTTATTTTTTTGTGCATGCTGATAACAAATTAAAACATATAAATAGAGTTCAAACAAATTCTAGTGCCTAGAATTCTAAAGTTCAATTATTCATAGCTGTTAATGCGATTGACAGTTGACAGTTCAAGTTTCCAATCTGAAAACAGAGCGAATCAAGCACAGAAGTATTGCCTGTTTGTATTTAAATTCAATCGTGTAAGTGAGGAGCATGGGGCTGATATCAGCAACGTCGGGACGGGACACCTGGACGATAGTAGCCTTAGGCAACTCATCGAAAATCCGAGCCGCCTCGGAGCACTGCTGCAGCTGATGATGAGAAGTGAGCAACGAGGAGGTCATCGACGGCGAGGAGGAAGGCTCCGATTGCATCTGCACGTACATCGGCCCTACTCCGCCGGCGCCAACCAATTGCTCCATCGACGTCATTACCGATGATCAGTACGTGAATTGTGCAGGAGGCTGAGATCTAGAGAGAGAAAGCCAGAACAACAAAGCAGAAGTGTAGAGAGAGAAACCGAAGACGAGAAATTGAGAATTCTCGTATCCAGTCTAGACTATATAGAGGAAGAGACCGGAGAAAAGTAGGAAACGGAATTGGTTTTTTTTTTTTTTTCTTTTAATAATTTTATATTCAGGCTTGAGCGTTGAAACGTGAACAGGGGTTTTGATTGCTGATTTGGAGTTGGTCCGGAATCAAGGGATCGGGGCGGTTTTGCAAATTGTCAAATTTCCATTCTTCGTTAGTTTTCGTGGTTTTGTGAGTTACTGTGTTATTAATCAAATCAAACGATTGGTTTTCAAAAAAAAAAAAAAAATCAAATCAAACGATTGAGGGCGAGCCTAACTTAAGAACCAGAACGTTACCTACTTAACGAAGGTGTTGAAATTTCGGACGTAAACGAATTGAGTTAATCAAATATTTTACTATTCGATTCGAATTCAACTATATTAAGACCTATTTGTATTCGTTTTTGTATTTGTTGAAATTACGGATGCAAACGAATTGAATTAATCAAATATTTTACTATTCGATTCGAATTCAACTATATTAAGACCTATTTGTATTCTTATTTGTATTTGTTAAATATTTGAATCTCAAATTTTATTTGTATTCGATTTGACTACATTATTTGAATATATTCGATTCAGTTCGAATATTCGAATTCAAAATGTCTTGATTTTTTTAAAGTTTATATATATATTCCAGTGTTCTCGTGAGTCCACCATTTCCCATGAGTTCGTGTAGACAGATCTGTGTCATTGAATACTTGAGATCAATGGCTAAGATTTGACCAACTGCGTAACTTCACAACTGTGCAACTGTGCACGACAACTTTGCAATTGTGCAATTCACTTTCACAGTTGGCGAAATCTAAGCCATTAATATCAAGTATTCAATTACTCAGATCTGTCCCCACAGACTTATATAACAGGATAGACTCATTTGATCACTAGTATATATATATATATATATGTATATGTATATATATATATATATGTATATGTATATGTATATGTATATATATATATTATATGTATATGTATATATATATATTATATGTATATGTATATGTATATGTATATACATATACATATACATATACATATAATATATATATATACATATACATATAATATATATATATACATATACATATACATACATATATATATATGTATGTATGTATGTATGTTTAGGATTAGGTGCGCATGCTACTTCTGATGCGAAAATACGGTTAACCATGACCAAAATCATGTACTTGAAGGTAAAAAAATTTTAGATGTGCAATTGATGCAATTTATGGTACCAAAAAAGAGGTTATTCAAGGTGTTATTAAATCAATTGCTCATACAAGTCTTTTGTAAATCTCACAAATTTCATTAGAAATTTAGTTATATATTATTGAAAATAATACACAAGATATAACAAATACTGCCCAAAATTGTGCACTTGAAGGAAAAAAATATGCACTTGAAGGCTAAAAGCATTCGTCAGAAGAAAAGAAAAAGGGTTAACTTGAATGCTAAGTATTTTTTTTTTTTCACAATAGAAAGACACGCATACACTTGTAGGCATTAAATTGAGCACTTTAAGGCATATAAGAGAATCACTAGAAGGGAAAAAAAAACACACTATAATAGAAAGTTTGAAGAAAATTAATTGTGCACTCTTAGAAAGAAAAACATGCACTTGAAAGCTACAAAGTGTGCACTTGAATGCTAAAAACATGCACTAGAACGAAAAAAAAGGTTCAATGAAATGTTAAGTATTTTTTTTTAACACAATAGTAAGACACACATGCACTTGTAGGTATGAAATTGAACACTTGAAAGCATAAAGAGGATTGCTAGAAGGCAAGATGGGGGGGGGGGGG
>NC_044919.1:23706711-23747259 GCF_003576645.1 Ipomoea triloba | reverse complement strand
GGGGGGGGGGGGGGGGGGGGGAGACACTAAAAGGGAAAATTATAAGAAAATTAAGGGGATGTTTACTTAGTGGAAATTTTCCTGATTTTCTGAAAATTTTAGAAATTTGAGAGATAAAAAAGTAAAAACACGTTTACGTATACATGTTCTCATTTTGAAAATTGGGAAAAGTGTCTCTATTTAATAGGAAAACTGAAACAAGCTAAAAATGTGTTTTCTGATTTGAAAACTCGCGTGAACAGTAAAAAGTAGATGAGGTCATTTATTCGATTCCTATTGGCAGCGTGATTTCTTCTCACCTTTTCTTTCTTTTTCTTCCTCTACTTAGTGTACCAGTACCAGAGAGGCAGGGTAGAGGCGTTTCTTTCTTCTTCTTCATCTACTCCTTGTACTAGAGAGACAGAGGCGACCTGGGATCTTTCTTCTTCTTCGTCTAAGAGCGTCTAGTAGAGACGACTTCATAAACTGCCTAGACAGACGCGACTCTCCTCCGACGGAACTCCGCCCTCCTCCGGTCATCCCTATACTCGGCGGTCACTTCACTCCCAAGACAGAGTCCCCAAAGTCATTTGTTGGATCGTGCCCATCACCTCTCTCCAGGGTAAGCCTTCTTGATCTCAAAGACTACCCCATTTCAGTATATTTTGTTTATGATGTGCAATTTCAGTGTATATTTTTGGAGTCCTTATAGTACAGATCTTAAAATTATTTATGATGTGTAATTGTAGATATTTCTTTAGCCCTTACATAGCAGATCTGAAGAGTATTTATGATGTGCATTTTTAACTGTACATTTTCTGAGCTAAAATTTTCTATTGTGTGGACAATGTGCTGGTTGGTTCTCTTTAGGTTTGTTTTTGTATGTGTTTTTTTTTTTTTTTTTTTTGCTTAATTGGTTCTCTTATGGTGTCTGTGTTGTAGGGTTTTTTGTGTTCTATGTGGGAGGGTTTTTTGAATGTTTTATTTTTGCTATGGATAAAGTTCAGTGGAGTGAAATACCCTTCTAGGATGCTCTGTTCTGTTGGGTGGAGGACCCTTAATCACATTTTTCTACTTCAACCATGAGCTTGCATTAACGTTTTACTAGAAGAGTTGCTTAATTGGACACAAACTTGATTACCGAGTTGAGAAAGATTTAAAAATTAGAACCAGCAAAAGTATACAAATAGACAACTATCACATATTAGTATATTACTCTCAACTGAATTTCACAAACTAACCTCCAAAGAACCATCTAAAATTATATCCACTAACTCTTTAGATATGTGAAAATATAGATCTAAGGTGTATTTTGGTTCATGGGATTGGAGGAGATAGAACTAGCAATCCCTCTTAATTCCATGTTGTTCACTTTAATCTGGGAATAGGTGGCAAAACCCCTACACAATCACAGAAGTAGGGATAAAAATAAAGAGGAAGAGGGTATTGTTTTGGATAAAAGTAGTTTACAAGCCAATTAAAGCATGCACATGATAGTTATTTGGGATGATTTCAGAAAAGGTGACTAACTTAGCAATCCGTACCAATTGGTCCATGATCCACTTCGATATGAAAAAATTTTGTTCCCACCCTTCTAGAAAAGACATTCCATTCAAAAATATAGAGGTAATATAACCAGGTGCACCTATTAAAGTACAACAAATTTTAATCCAACAAATCGTTTTGTACTTGATTGAAATAAGCAGAGATATCATAAAACATTAGAAGCCCAAATTATAAACTGGAAGTATTTTGTTTGACATATTGACCTAGTGCACAAGTGTACTGATTTGGAGAACAATATGTCATTATAAGACAGAATTTGGTACAAAACTTTAAAAATTTAATATAAAACTAAACATCATAACAGTAAGGGGTTTAGGTTAGGAACAATATCTATTATTACCAAGTTAAAAGAGAGCCAAAAAAGATTCAGGATTTGAAAAGAACAAAATAAACTTTTACCAGGATTGTTTTGGGATACTGGATGTGAAAGAAGTGGTCACTCTATTAGATGAAAGAGGTGATTGAAGTAGAAAAATGTGGTGGGATGGATTGCAATTATGCTTAATCACCATGCTTAGCTTGCTACTTAATATATTAAATAGGGGATGTATTACCCTGCCAGTAGGAATATGATTGCTTAGACTAATTGACTAATTGTATGATTGCATAGTTATTTTAAAACATATGTGTTGCTTGCATATGATTGCATAGTTTTACCCTGCCAGTAGGAATATGTGCTGCTTGGTTTAAAACATATATTAGGAGGCAGGTTTTTAGCTATTTTATGTGCTCCTTAGGGCTGTAATATATTAATGATTGCATATTTACTTAGATGAATAACTTGGAAGAAACAAATGAGGAAGACGCAAAATGGCCTGATACAGCCGTTATACAATTTTTGACAATTTTAAATGAAAGAGTAAAAAAAAAATTCCTCCGAACTACTTTCACTAAAACCTTCAGACTGGAATGATATTGATTGGGAGATAATGGTGTTAGTTGGTCTCAGTTACGGGATGACTAAACTTAAAGGAAAGTGTAGCCGGCTGAAATTGATGTACGTGCAATTTTCTGAGTTGATTTCTCATACGGGGGTAACATACAACTCACTTACAAACACTGTGGATGCATGTGAGGATACATGGAAAAAATTTGAGAAGGTATGAACCCAAAAATTGAGTTATATTAGTGTAATAGTGCTGCTGAATTATTTCATTGAATTGTTTAATTTCATTGATTGATTTGTTTAATTGTTTAATTGAAACATAAACATCCTAAATTCAAGAGTTATAAGAGAAATAGTTGCAAGCATTACCAGCTAATGGCTGAGGTATTTGCCCGATCTGTTGCTACTGGAGGTCTTGCCAACTCGTCCATGCAAATGCCACTTAACTCTGATGAGGAACGCCTTGCCGATGATGAGTTCTTACGTGATGCAAAACCATCAGTAACTGAAGTTCCAACAGGTAATACTAGTTCAAAAGGGAAAAGGGGTTTGGATGAGATGATGGATTTTGTTGGTAGCGCGAGGAAGAGCATTAACAAGAAATGGAGGGATAAGTTGTATAATGCAATGGATACTGTGGCAGCTTGGGTACCTACATCAAAGCAAACTACATTTCGAGGTAGAAAAGGAGGAATGGTGACTCAAAATGTCATGGCGGTTTGCTCGCATGACATGATGTTTACATTTGTATATGCGGGTTGGGAAGGAAGTGCAAATGATTCTCGCATATTTTTAGATGCACTTTCAAAGCCTGAAATTGGGTTTCCCCTGCCACTTGAAGGTTAGAACATTTGATTAAACTTAATTTAAATTATTTATTAACTTAGCGTATTCAAATTTAATTTAAATCAATTTAATAGTATTTCATTAAGTATAGTCAATTTCTTGAATTAATAGGTCATTACTACGTTGTTGATGCTGGTTACCCAAATGTACCTGGTTTTTTGGCAGCATACCGCGGGGAGGCCTATCACTTGAATGAGTTTCGTGGCCAAGGACGAATACAAAATAAGCAAGCTCTATTTAATTATCGACACTCATCATTGCGGAATGTGATTGAGAGATGCTTTGGACTTTTAAAAGCGAGATTTAGTTAGACAAAGCCAAATCCCTATTGCATGTTGTGCATTACACAATTTCATACGATTGAAAGATATGGATGATCAATTAGCTAGCATGTACGGCATGCAAGATATGATTTTGGATGATGATGGTGGAAGCACTAGTGGAGTTGGAAATGATGGTGGAACCACTAGTGGAGTTGGAAATGATACCGTACAATTAGATATGAGTCAACAACATCAAATGCTACAAGTGCGTGAAGACATTGCAAATGCAATATGGGTAAATTATAATAATTGATGATGTACTCCATTTTATTTGTAATGTTTTGTAATAACATTTTGTAATGACATAACTTAGTCTTAATTAATTACTAGTCATTTTATTTATTTTAATTTTGTGTGTGTATATATATAAAGTATATAATTAACTAAGTGGAAAATGAATTTCGAAAACCAGTACTAGTAAACAATTTTTCAAAATTGAAAACAGAGAATGAAAATAGAAAATAGAAAATAGAAAATAGAAAACAATTTTCTGTTGGTAAACAGGCCCTAAGTGTGCACTCTTAGAAAGGAAAACATGCACTTGAAAGCTACAAAATGTGCACTTGAAGGCTAATTTTTTGCACTCAAAGGCACAAAGATGTGCACTCAAAGGAAAAACTAAGTATTGAAACAAAACAGATGCACTCGAAGAAGATAAATATGTACTTGAAAAAAAAATGTGCACTCGAAGAAGAAAAATGTGCACTCAGATATAAAAGACAATCTGACTTACTTACTCAAAATTACAATTATGACACCGCATGGTTTTTAATTAATATTCAATTTGGGCTGTTGATTTGGAATATATCTACTGTTAGAAATTGTGCGTATTTTTTACCTGTAGAAGCATTTGTATTTGATCATATATATATATATATATATATATATATATATATATATATATATATATATATATATATATACATACCCTATTAGTAGGGGTTAAGTCTAGAGAGGAGTGAATAAACTTGAATAATTTTTTAAAACATTTTCAAAGTAATGCAACGGAAAATAATTGTTATCCCTTTTTAAAATTTGTTTGCACACATTTTTCTCTTTAAAACTTTAGGTTTGGTAGGTTATGAATTGAAAGTAAACTGTAATATGTAAAGAGATAGGTGAGAGAGAGATTTTTGAAGTGGTTCGGCTAAAGTCAGCCTACGTCCACTCTTTTCCTTAATCTCTAAGAGGATTGCACTATCATGACCAATACAATAAAGAGCGATTGTGCCTTGTTAACAAAGTTGACCATAATCCTCATGGTTTTTAATAATTTTTTTAATTAATACTATACGACGTCGGCATTTATAAAAAGTCAACGTCGTATAGTTTTTAAAAAAGAATTAAGTTAGCTATACAACGTCGGTTTGGTAAATAATTGACATCATATCTAGTATTTTTTAAAAAATTTCGTATACCTACGACATCGGCTTTTATAGAAAGTCGACATCGTAGGTTTTTAATATATTTTTTTAAAAATTAATACTATACAATGTCAGTTTTTATAAAAAGTCAACGTCGTATAGTTATTAAAAAATAATAATTTAGCTATACAATGTCAGTTTGGTAAATAATTGACATCGTATTTAAAAAGAAATTCATCAGCATATGACGTCGGTTTTATTGAAAATCAACGTCGTATACTAAAAATTAAAATTAAAAAATAGTTACAATATACAACGTTAGTTTGATAAAAATCGACGTCATATATTGTATTCATTTTTTTTCAATACTGATATCTCTGATTTTGAACCATTATTTACTCCTTATTTCAATACAAAATGTCTTTACTTTAGTGGGAATTGAGACTCGTTTGTGTGTTATGTTGTTCAAAGGTGTAATTGTCCACAATGAGTAGCAAAGGAAGTATTTTGGAGCTTATTTGATAAATTTTGGAAGCTAAGGAACCCACTCAAGGAAGATAGGAACAACGGAGCACGAACTGGGCAAGAAACAAACAAAGAAGGAGCCACACGGTTGTGTGAGTGGCCATGAGGCCACTAGAATCGCCACCCGATCGCGACCCCCTCACGACCCAGTACACGGTCGTGAGGGAGGCCGTGAGGTTTGTCTGTCTTCTATTTAAGGCACGATTTTCTACACTTTTGGGGGATTCCGAACCCTAGCAAACTTTAGTATATTTTTTCTCTTCTCTTCAGATTTCCCTAGCATAGATTAGCAAAGTTTTACATTGGATTACTTACTTTCAAGCTTTTAATTGCGGATTGGAGTGTATTTATACCAAGATTTCTTCTTCTTCAATAGAGAAGTTTCCTTTACTCTTTATTCCTTTTATTTTCAGACTTCTTGCAATGTTGATGGAGATTTACTTTACCCTTGCTTTATTTATTATATCTATAATGTGTGAGTAGTTAGCTTTTGGGTTTGGATTAGGGTTCTGTTGCTATTCTTGATGCTAGGTATTTGATTATTGCATAAAGGGGATAAATTATCTACATAGAGTTTAATGTTTGAATTGGATTGTTAATTCCTCTTGTTAGTGATTGATGTGTAGCAATTGTTAGCTTGTTTTGGAGAGGCTTTTATCTCAATGAAAGTTGGATGAAAGACTCAAGTCTAACCAATTTCAAACCCAATTTTCCTTCTATGAAAATAGGGGTGAATTGGGGCTTATAATGCTTTTGTGTTTCAAGGTTAGGATTGATACATCACGAAAGTGGGGCAATCCTACTCCAATTCTTGTTTATTGATTACTATCGTAGCTTAAACTTGAATTTTTTTTGTGCATTGCCATATATCCCTTGGTGAATTGTTTTTCCCCTAATTCTGAGATTGTTACTGCATCAAGAAAGCAATATCCCTAATTTGGGCCCATTCTTTTATCATATAGTTAATCTATACTTAATTTGCATTCCTTTATATTAAAAACCCAAAAATATTAGTTTACTTTCCATTCTCAATCATAATTTGCTTGGATCCTTCTAAATTCCAAAACATTAGTGCCTAGGATTTAGCAATTCATATAAGTACGTGACATAGCCTTAATCCTCAGCGGAACGATATTTTCACCCTCTTTTTACCATCACCACTTAAATGCATCAAATACTTAGTTTATGATGTCGAGTATTATTTTAAAAAAAAACTAACGTTAAAAATGTTCTTTAAAAATTATAAAATAATTTATTGTTTTGACATCGATTTTGGTAAAAAATGACGTTATGTGATCGAAATTAAATGTTACTTTTTGTAGTAGTGAGAATGGGGCCTGGGAAAAACAAGATGAAGAATAGGGGCTGCGAAAAAGTGGAAGAAGAATGAGGGTTGAGAAAAAATAAAGAAAGAGATTTGGGAAAAAAATATTAGAAAAGAGTTAATACCCAAAATGGTCCCTCGACTATAGCAAAATTTATAAATTGGTCATCCACTATCAAGTTTAGCAAAGAGTTTATTACCGAAATGGTCTCTCGCCTATCGCGAAATTACCAATTTGGTCATCGATAAATTTTTGTGCCCAATTTAGTCCTTGACTATGAAAACTTTAACTATTTTGGTCCTCCGTTTGGTCAACCGTTAGTAGTCTGTGTAATTGGAGGGTATTCAAGTAATTTTGCATGATAACTAGCAGCCCAGACTGCCCGCGTGGTCTGTTTACAGATAAGGGGAAAAATCCCCAATTTGTTTAACCTAAAGTGTAAATCGTCGAGGATTCGTAAGGCGAAACAACCGGCGAAACTTGTGTAAAGTGGTAGCATTTTCCAGTTCGAAAGGTCCGGGTTGTAGTTCGTGTTCTAGTGTGTGTTGAAGTGCGGGTTCACAGGGAAATGCAAGCTTCTGGTTCAAGTGCGTCGATAGGCACACCTGCAACTAGTAAGTTGAGATTCTTTTTGTGTTTGTTTGTACAAATTTGTAACAGTTTTGTATGCATAGTAACCTTTTTTGTTATTGTGGTGACATATTGGGTAATGGGTAGAGGGATAAAGGTGAAATTACTAGGGGATGTGTGGCAGTAGTTTGAATTGCAGTAGCTTTAAGGTATTTGCGTGTATTACTAGGGAAATAATGTGAGTTATACTGGAAAATGCGTCTGTTGCAGTAGCTTTTAGGTTGTTGAATTGCAGTAGCTTTAATGGAATGGGGACCACCATTGACTAGAAAATTGTGTCTGCATTTATGTTGTTTGAATATTGTTTGTAATGGGGTCCATTTTGTCTTTAAATTCAATATCTTTAAGCACATGGGGACCATTTACATCCAATGCAATAGCTTTATTAATTTTATGTGTGCTGTTACTCTATATATGTGAGTAATATTAGTAGTAACATTATTATTATTATTTGTATTATATGGTTAGTCTGTTGTATGGTGTGTATTGATTTGACTTAGGCTTCCCTATTGTATAGGAGAGTCTTGAGGTATCCTTAGTGATATAGGATATGTATAGTAACTGAATAATCTAATTCACTGTGTTGAAATCTCATCTGGTATCAGAGTTGTCCAGTTACCACAAATAAATCCAGTTCGTTGACAATGTGCTCTGCCTGTCAATTAGGCAAATCTAGTCGGTTTCCGTTAGATAGGGTTATTACTTCCAGTTCGAATGTTTTAGACTTATTGTATACGGATATTTGGGGCCCGACGCCTGTTATTTCTAGTTCGGATTTTTGCTATTTTGTATTATTTGTATATGACTACTCCCTTTTTTGCTGGTTTTATCCCTTACGGTTAAAATCAGACATCTATAAAATATTTGACATGTCTCATATGATGGTAGAACGTCGATTTTCGCGTTCTATCAAGTCTATACAGTCTGACTTAAGGGGTGAATACCGTTGTTTACATAAGACATTTGAATCACTCGGGATTATCCACAGGCAATCTTGTGCCTACAAGCATGAGCAAAATGTGCGAGTTGAACGCCGGAATCGACATGTTGTTGAAACCAGCCTAACTATTCTCGCTAAAGGCTCAGTTCCCCAAAAATACTGGGACTATGCGTTTGAAATAACTACCTGTCTAATAAATTACCTCCCCACTTCTGCCCTACAGTTTGAAAGCCCGTACTATTGCCTATATAAATCCCCGCCGCCATACAGTTTTCTTCGAGTATTCGGGTGTCGGTGCTATCCATATCTAAGGCCATACAACCGGCACAAGATAGAGTATCGATTGGCGCCCTGTGTCTTCCTAGGTTACCCCACGTCATTTAGGGGTTATTGTTGCATGGACCTAACCACTGGAAAAACCTTTATCTGTCGCCATGTTAGTTTTGATGAATCTGTTTTTCCTTTTTCAGTAACACCTATTCAGGACAAACAGCAGCACCTAGATTCCACTCCACCTTGGGGATCAGGAGTTGTGGCAACATCTGTTTAGCCCCCACCTCTACAAGAGGCCGAGCCCATAACCCAGGTATCTACTCCCTTGGCGCTAGAAGGTCCAACAGCTACTGCCCCTACTGAGACTAACTCGATTCACTCTCAATTTCCTAAACGGGGACATATCATGCGGCTATGGCACATGACTCGAGGAACGGGCGAGCGGTTTTATGCTCTTAATGCCACTGCAGATTCGACGTGTTATCCCCAAGCTGTAGGCCACCCACAATGGTGTGACGCCATGGATCAAGAGTTCAATGCCCTGCTCCACAATTCCACCTGGCGACTAGTACCGGCGGACCCGCGTATGAATATTATTGGGTGCAAATGGGTTTTTCGCACCAAACGCAACGCAGATGGTACAGTTGAACGCTACAAAGCTTGCCCAGTTGCCAAAGGGTTTAACCAGGTCGCCGATGAGGATTTCTTCGACACCTTTAGTCCTGTGGTCAAACCGACCACGGTGCGTATACTTCTCTCTCTTACGGTGTCAACGGGTGGACCCTCTGTTAGCTTGGCGTGCATAATGATTTTCTCAATGGTCACTTGGCAGAAACACTCTACATGAAGTAGCCTCCGGGGTACGAGGATCCCAAACATCCGGATCATGTATGTCATCTATAGCGGTCTCTTTACGGGCTCAAACAAACACCGGTGGCTTGGTTTAAACGGTTGCATGACTACTTAGTCTTCGCGGGTTTCTCCGCGTCCAAGACAAATGTATCATTGTTTCACTACACAGCTGGCATCTCACGTGTTTTTGCGGACGACATTATAATGATGGGCAATGACTCCACCTTAATAGACACACTTCTCTAGCGGCTCTCCTCAACTTTCAAGGTTAGGGATCTAGGCAAACCGGCATTCTTTTTCGGCATCGAGACCCTACACAACGACAATGACCTCATTCTTAGTCAACGGTGCTATATGGGTGATATTTTAACCCGGGCTGGTATGTCTAACTGCAAACCACTAGCAACCCCGGCTGCTGTAACACGGGCCGTAAGCCCATCGACTAAGTCTTTTGACAACCCCACGCAATATCGGCATATAGTAGGGGCCCTACAGTACCTCACAATCCCACCAATGATCATTGAGGCCTACTCAACCACGTCTTACGCTACGTCAAAGGAACCTTGGACTACGGTTTGCGACTAACTGCGTTAGCATCATATGATATTCATGCATATGCATATTCAGATTCAGATTGGGTAGTGATGAGCACAAATGATGAGTGTAAAAAGGGTGTAATGTCGTTCCGCTGAGGATTGGTGTTATGGCACGAAACTGTGTGAATTACCAGGCACTAGAGTATATGAATTTATAGAATCCAAGTAACAAAGACTGAATGATGTGGAATAAAAAAAAGTAATTGATTAAGGTGAAAACTATATGATAAAGGTATGGGCCAGATTAGGGGGATTGTAATCTTGATGTTCCAACCAACTCAGGATTAGGGAAAGAATAATTAACCAAGGGATTTATGGGCAATGCACTAAAGAATTCAAGTCAGCTACTTTCGTAATCAATAACAAGAATTAGGCTACAATTGCCCCACTGTCGTGATGCATCAATTATAACCTTAAACACCTAAGCATTGTAAGCCCCCAAAATTACCTCTACTTTCATAGCAGGAAAATTAGGTTGAAATTGGTAAGGCTCGAGGTCTCCATCCAACTTCCGTTGTAATGAATCCCTCTCCTAGACTAGCAATTAATTGTGGCCATCAATCAATAACAAGTAGAAAGAAATCCCCAAATCAACATAAACCCTAGGCAAAAGATTTAATCCCTTTATGCAATAATCATAAACCGAACATCAAGATTAACCATGAACCCCTAATCCAGACCCATAAACGAATTACTCTCGCATGATGGGAGTAAACACAGCAAAGCAAGAATAAATAACCATAAACATCATAAGAAATAAAAGGGAAGAGAAACTTAACTGATAAAGAACAAATCCAACTTCAATCCAAGATTCCAAGCTTGAAATAAAATAATCTAATGTAAAACTAGTCTAAACTATGCTGGGGAAAATATAAACTAAAAACTAGGGTTCAGAACTCTGTAAGGGAACCTCCTCAATTGTAGAGAATAGGTAGAATATATAGGAGGTAGATGGGCCTTGGCCCATTAGGCAACTTCCAATTCTTTTCCAACTTGTATTCTTCCTTGTAATTTTCTTTTCTTCCAGAACTTGTCCAAAATGTTCCAATATTCTTCCTTTGTCGTTCCTTGTAGATAAATCAGCACTTGGACAAAATAACACACAAACAATTCCCAATTTCACTAGGATACAGAAAATAACCTTCAAAACAACTAGAATAAGAGGTGAATAATTGTACAAAATAGCAGATATCAGGTAAGGTGTCTGGTAGACAGGAAGTAAACCAGTGGTTATGCAGCATTCTTGGGTTCCAATCTCGTCTCATGGCTTTCCTGCAAGCAACGCATAGTGGCTCGCTCCTCGACAGAGGCTGAGTATAAAGGCCTGGCTGATGTTGCAGCTGATGTCACGTGGATTGTTTCGTTGTTACGGGAACTAAGCCTACACACTGGCAGTCCAGCAACCTTGTAGTTTGACAATCTTGGTGCTGTGTATCTTGCTGCCAACCCATATTTTCACGCTCGAACCAAGCATGTCGAAGTTGACTACCACTTCGTATGGGACAAGGTTGCTTCTGGGGACTTTGTGGTCAACTTCGTCTCTATGAATGATCAGCTAGCCGACATCTTCACAAAGTCGCTGCTTACTCCGCGCTTTGGGACTCTCCGGAACAAGCTCAATGTTGTTGCTGACCAACCTTGTGCTTGAGGGGATGTGTGAGTAATATTAGTAGTAACATTATTATTATTTGTATTATATGGTTAGTGTGTTGTGTGGTGTGTATTGATTTGACTTAGGTTTCCCTATTGTATAGGAGAGTCTTGAGGTATCCTTAGTGATATAGGATTTGTATTGTAACTGAATAATCTAATTCACTGTGTTGAACTTTCATCATATATTCTTTACAATAGGTGTAAATTTTAAAGTTAATACATTTGTGGTGTTACTTTATGTATTCTTTACAGCAGGTGGTCAAGATAGTAATACTTTCAAAGTTAAATTAAGGCATGGTGGTAGGATAGAGATTGGTAACCCACCTAAATATGTGGGGGGCAATGTTAGGTGGTTTTCTGACTCGGATTATGACGAACGGAGAATAATGATGTTATGGGAAAAAGTTGAACAATTGTGATATAAAAAAGAAGGATGTAGGTGCTTTGCTAAGACTAATAGTGAATTGATAGAGCGAGTATTGGATTTAGAGGCTTGGAACTTGGTGAACTCTATTGTAAGGCCTAAGGTATTGGAGATTTGGGTTATTGTAGGAGTGGCTGGAGAGCATGAGAGAAGTGAAGTTGAGATAGAAGCTTTTGAGATTGATGAAGCAGTGGTTGGAGAAGTTGAGAGTACAGATGAAGAATATGACAGTGGAGATTATTTAGAAGATGAGTTAGACAAGTTTGAAGATAGTGATTATGAGATTGAGCAGGCTGCAATTGATGATTCTGAGTTTGTGAAGTTTATAGATCTAGAAGTTGAGTATGTAGGTGGGGGAAATGTTGAAATTCCAACAACTCAAGTTGCAGAACAATTTCCTACAAATAGTGAGGTAGATTTATCTAACGGTGAAGTGAATTTGGGTGAATCTGTTAGGCCAAATCCTCCCTTCTTGATCTGCTATCTCCTTTGTTAGATCTTTTTTAGCTAAAGATGATTTCAAAACTGCAGTGAAAACATATGCTATACAATATGGAAAAGAGCTGAAATTTAAAAAGAATGATAAGGTAAGGTGTGTAGCTGTATGTACCCAAGTGAATTGTAAGTGGCAAGTTACATGTAGAAAAGATCCTGATGAAGGCTTATGGAGGGTGACCATTCTGAATGATGAGCATACTAATTGTCCATGGGTGGATGACAATAAGTTTATAACTTCATCATTTGCTCAAAGAGATGGAAGGCAAAAATTGTAGGAAATAGTAATTGGAAGAAAAAGGAATTTAGAGAGACAGTTTGTACTAGTGGACACCATTCCTTAACTAAAAGGCAAGCCTACAAGGCAATGGAGTTTGCTAAGCAAGAAATCAAGGGTGAGCTTGAAGATAATTTCAACAAAATTTGGAGTTATTGTAGTAGTCTATTTAGTTTATTTAGACTCTTGTTGATTGCATAAATTACCTTGTAGGACTCAAAGCTGATAACAATCAACATGAAGGAACGAAACTTACTTCCCATGGTGTGAGGATAAGTTATGGCCAACCTCCAAAAAGAAGAAAGACCATAGTTCATGGTAGCAAGGGCAATCAAGTTGATGAAACAAATCCTCCATCCAATGCAGCCAGGGCGCCCAAAGCAAAGACACATAAGTCATTGGGAATGACCAAATCAAGGATTGTTATTGGCCGGAAATACAAGACAAGATCAATTGTGATGTTTAAGTCCAAACATGGTGGAAACAGTAATGCCCCAATTGATATAGACTAGGATGTATGGAACAATGCTGTATTTTTTGAATGGATAGATTTTTGCCACTTTTGAATGGAACAATGCAGTAGTTTTTGAATGGATATATTTTGGCCAATTTTGAATGGAACAATGGTGTAGTTTTAGGCACTATGTTACTGCAATAGGGCAAGCCTACAAAATTGTATGGATTTTAGTGTTTTGGCCAATTAATGAATGGATATATTTTTGGCAGCTTGGCACATTTTGGCAGTTTTTGACGATTCTAACATTGAGCATTCAATACCATTCTTAAATTCAACATTCACAACCAATCTCATTGAGCATTCATTACAAAATTTTGGCAATTTTTTACCATACTTACATCCCAACAGTGTTAAGCTAAAATAAGCTTTTTAACACCAACACTATTAGCCTTGAACTGCCAACTACTAAACACTAACATTGTTAGAAAAACAAATACAATAACCATAATAACTTTAATCTTCACACTGGAATTTGATGCCTTAGTACTTTCAATGTCTCTAATCTTCGCTTTTAGGACTTCAATTTCTTGGTCATTCCGATTTATTCTTCTTAGCGGCCGAGGAATAAGTATCTTGGATCTTGAACACATTGGATGGTCAAACCATCTCACAAATCCACAACCACCAACACCCTTCCCCTGTGTACAAAAAATAAATCAGTTTACCCAAAAATAAATCAGTATACCCAAAAAAAGATCAATACTACTCACTTGATTATCATATGCACAATCTCAATACCTTCTTCCCGGGTTTTGATCCGTCTACGATGTCCGCACCTTCAACCTTTGACCACATTGACAATAAGATATAGATATTTCCTCTCCATAGTAAACTCGTGAACGACAAGAACTCTCGTCAGTGTTGGCATTCTTACCTTGCATATCTGCAATATCCTTGTGCAATTGTTGAGCGTTATTTGAGAGGCAGAGAAACCAGTATGTAGCGTGAATTGATTGAAATAGGGTTCATCCATTAAATAAGAAAGTAATAATGACATTATCATGCCAAATTACTTGAATACCCTCCTATTTCACGGACTACTAACGCCTGACCAAACAGAGGACCAAAATGGTTAAAGTTTTCATAGTCAAGGACTTAATTGGGCGCGAAAATTTGTCGAGGACCAAATTGGTAATTTCATGATAGTCGAGGGACCATTTCGGTAATAAACTCTATATAATTGAATAAGTTTTATACTTTGTGAGTGTGCAAGTAAAAGAGTTTACTTGTTAACCAGCTTGGTTGACATGAGTGGTTGTACACTCTCATCGCTTAGAGAGGTCGAGAGTTCAAAACCCCCTCTCGTATAGAAAAATTAATATGACCAACACTTTGCCCCTTAATTGGGCTGACTAGTGCGAATGAGAATTAATTTAAGAATGGTATGGATTTAAAGGTGCCTCCTACAGTTAGGACTTACTCAAGACACCTCGTGGTCTAACAAAAAAAAAAAAAAGAAAAAGTCAAAATTTCGTAGTATAGAAAGAGAAAGAGATTCGTCTTGCTTAGTTACTTGATCAGTTAACAACTCTTCTTTATATAGTAATTCGACCTATCCCCAGAAGTTTACTAGGATGCAATAGCTTCGGTTAGAGCAAAGCCAAAAATGGCATAACCAAATAATTGTTTAGCCAATGATGGATTTCGCGCCACGGAATGAATCGAGGAAATAAGGACGTTTCCAATACCGACAGCAGCACTTCTGCATTTTTGTTTAGGTTCTCGAAGCCCTTTCTTCTTTTCATTTCATAATAATAAGGTAAGCATCCAGCTTTCGGTCTATATTATTTTTTTCAAAAATGTACTTGACGGGAAAGTAAAAAAAGGCATCTAAACCAAAAATAGTAACAAGCTGACTTATATTCTTTTTAGGGAAAATGGCATATTTGGTTCCTAAGTTATTAGCGTAGTGACGACTCAGTTCCTGGTTATGACCGTATCCATTTGTAGTCCCTCGGTTATGAGCCAAGTGGCGTTTTTTATCCCTACCGTTATTGTTATGTTGACACTGTTAATTTAAGAGGTAAAAAAGTAAAATATTAAATGAATAAAACTTATTATCCATTTTTATTTATTAGAATCTGTTCTCCCCAAAATAAAAGATATTTTCCATTTTGACAACATAGGTCAGCGTGCACCCTTTTCCCCCAAATTGACAAAACCTAATTAAAATGTAAGAAGAAGAATTCAAAGCTTATTAGAGGAAGAAAGCGTAGTTTGCAACTCAAAAGGAGAACAAATTCTACACTAAAATGACTTCTACAACTTTGTTGGGGACAAATCGATCACCCACGTGTAAGTGTTCTTGTGAAATCAGAGTTTTAATAACTTTTGAGTTGTGGTTTTTGATGTGTGAATGTGCTGGGTGCCTGGGTCCATGTTTCAGTTTTTGTGTTTATGTGAATGTGTGGTCCATGTGAGGGGGGAATGACTATTCTTTTATTACTAAAGTGGGTTTTGTCTATATATATATATGTCTGCTAAAGCTTATTTATTGTTGTGCGAATGTGCTGAGGCCCATGTCTGAGTTGTTATGTTTATGTAAGTGTGTGGTCCATGTGAGAGGGAATGACTATTATTTTACTGCTAAAGCAATTTTTGTCTGTAAAGCCATGTATGTATGTCTGCTAAAGCCATGTATGTCTGCCAAAAGAAGAACGAATTGAAGAAAGCCTATAATTATATAAGTTATGCAATGTGTAATGGTTTTTTGCATATCATTCAGTATTTTGTCTATATAAAAATAGTAGTTGAACATGTAGAAACTAAGTAACATATTGATGATGTAGTAGTTGGTTGGTCTTTGCCAATTGAAGATGAAGTTAATGGTGGTAAGAGTAATATTGTAGTTGGAGAGCAGAATGTGGGTGAAGATGGTTTTGATTGGCTAGATGAAGGTGGTGATTTGGAGTTAAATTGGGATGATGAAGTTGATGTTAATGTTGAAAATGCAGTTGAACTAGTGAAAGGGGGTGAAACTGAGATATCAGATTCTGTGGGGGGGAGAATATTTTAGTCTATGAATGAAGGCAGTGATGATGAGCAAAATCCTGATGTTGAAAATTCATCCACACCTAATATTCTTAGTGATGGATCAAATCATATTGATCTAGAAGGGGAGAAAGATTGTGTGGAATTAGAAGATGAGCTTAGAAACATTGGTTCAAGCTCAGATATTGGTGGTTGTCATTTGAAGGGGTTCCAAAAAGGAGGGCAACTTCTAGCTGCAATAGGAGTAGATGTTAACACTTGCATGTTTCCAATAGCATTTGCAGTTGTAGAAGGTGAAACAAAAGAGACATGAAAATGGTTTCTTCAATTCTTTGCATCTGATGTGGAAATTTATAGTAACACTTATGACTGGACATTCATATCTGACAAGCAAAAAGGATTGGTTCAAGTTGTTGAAGAGGTATTACCTAACGTTGCACATAGGAATTGTGTAAGACATCTTCACCAGAATTTCACTAGAAATGGATTTGGGGGTCAAGTATTGAAGAGAGTATTTTGGGCAGCTTGCAAAGCCACTACACAACCAGAATTTAAGCAGCATATTGAGGCAATGCAAGTGCTAAATCCAAAGGCAGCTGAGTGTGTTAGTGAAAGGTCTCCACACCATTTCTATCGAGATTTCTTTGACTCATCTACCGAGTCTGACATGTTGTTGAACAATTTGTGTGAGTCTTTCAATTCTTCAATCTTGAATGCTAGAGACAAACACATTGTAACCATGGTGGAGTGTTTAAGAATATATCTTATGTTTAAGAATATATCTTATGAAAAGAATGCAACATAATAGAGATAAGATGAGGAACAATCATATAAAGATTTGTCCAAAGATTGTACATTGAACATAACAAGGAGAAAATAGGTGGCTACATTGCTTATAAGTCAAATGATTAATGGTAGCAGATTGAGGATGATGATTTGAAGTTGTTTAGGGTGCACCTAACCACTTGTTCTTGTTCATGTAGAAGATGGGACTTGACAGACATTCCTTGTGTACATGCAATTTCTGCAATTTCTAAAAATGGCCAAGATCCTATAGAGTATACAAACTAGTTTTATTCAGTGGAAGCTTATTTGAAGAGTTATGAACCAGCTATTCTGCCCATCTCATCTTGATCGATGGAGAAAAACAGGAGCACCACCACCCTTGCCTCTAAAATATAAGCCCAGTTTGGAAGACCTAAAAAGTTAAGAAGGAAAAATCCTATTGAGAAGGAACCTGTGCCAACTAAACTTGGAAGGATTGGAGAAAAGAAAAATTGTGGACTTTGTGGCCAACATGGACACAACAAGAGAAGATGCAAGGCATCCAAAGAGGTCATATAAGAATTCACTTTGTTTTTTCAATATACTGCTAATGTTTTTTTTTTTTATAACACTTGTTATGTATATTTATTATAGAATACAACTATATCTAATGTTGAAGGGTTTAACTCGCAACAACAATAAGAACAAGTACATTTTTAATGCTTAATACGTTTCAAATTGTTTAAGTCGTACTAATTCATCAACTGTGAAAACAGCCTGTAGATATGGATTCCAGTGTGCAAAAGCCTTTGAATGTGGATTCTAGTAAACAATAGCTTGTTGAAATGGTTAGTTGAGATCTGAATAGTACATTAAATACATTAAATATGTGATCTAATATGTCTACTAGATTAAATAGGCTATAAGGACATCTCAAGCTCCCCCACTTGATACTCAGAGCACACAAGAAGCAAGTATATCAACTACAAAGAAAAGAAGTAGGAAACAACTCCACCCCAAGCAAAAACTGAGAAAGAAGTAGGATGGATTTGGCAAGAATCTGTGATGACCCTCGTTTAGTGGTGTTTTGTATATCAAACTAGAGTGATGTCATTGTTTTTGTTTGGAATACTGTGATGGCCTTCTTTTTGTGGTCTTTTGTATATCAAACTAGGGTGTTGTCATTGTTTTTGTTTGGAATGTCAGTATAACATGTGCTGATCAACATCTATTAATATAACTATTTTTGGTGTAAATTGGAAATTTTCTACTTCATTTAGCAGTATACATATGAATTATGTATTTTTTTTTTTATATTTACTCATTTCTAGTTTCAATTGAGAGTATACTTTAATTCAACTCAAAAGCAACCTTAATTTAATTCAAATCATGCATTACACAATCTAACATTATACACTGTTGTCAATCCATACATTACACAATCTAACATTACACAATATTGTGCTCACATAACTACCTAATTTAATTGAAGAAGTTTTACATTTTCATTTTCCATGATATGCATTTTGCACACAAATTGAACGAAAATGGTTGCTACCACCAAACTGCATGCAACACCTTTGTAAAATTGAACTTATTGTCACCTCCAGTTTGCTTTTGAAACTTCATTTTCATGACCTTCAAGCTAAGTTTTTGGATTTCAATTTCTTCCTTCTCAATTGTGTACTTCAATTTTTGAATCTCCGTGTCATTCTTGTCTAGCCGTTTTAATAACCCTCGCATGATCATTGCAACACGGTCAGACACATCCATATCAACCCATCTAAAAACTCCACAACTCCCGATTTTATGAAAAATCATATTTTAATATTTCAAATCTATTTATAAAACATAACTTAAATTACAAATTTTTTTTGAGAAATAACAAAAAATTACTCATGTTCGAAAAATAAAAATAAAACAACTTACTCCATAACGTGGACAAGCTAGGTATCTTTTCCCCGGGTTAGCATAACTCCATGACATTTTGATGGGCAGTAAATTACCACATTTACATCGAAAATTTTTCTCAAATTCGGGTAAGGATGAAATACCACAACTAAAAGACGATGACATCCTATAATTAATGATAAATTAATTTATTAGTACGAAAATTATTGATTATTTAATTAAACATATATCATAGAGAAACAAACAACTTACCCGTAAATTCTGCAACTTGGAAGTGGAAGAATTTAAGATTTCAAAGCTTGGGGAAGAAGATCATCTTAGATTGTAGAAGAAAGAAGAAATGAATGAGGCTGCGTAAGGGTTTGGATATAAGAAAGGATTAGAATTTGAACTTCCAATTTTACCCTTCAATTATTAATTTGCTTTTAAGTTTTCCGCTAAGGATTGACAGAATATTAACGCCAGGGACTAAATTCGCCACTTCGCAAATAACTGAGTGACTAAACTCGGATACGGTCATATTTTAGGGACTAAGTCGGAAATTGGTTAAAACTCAAGGACTAAAGATGCAATTTTCCCTTCTTTTTAACCAACTTAAATAAGATCTAATCTATAAGTTAATAAATAAAAAAATATTGTGTAATTTTATGAACTTCAAAAAGTGTAGATGATATAATTTGGAGTTTATTGATTAAAGAGTTAATTATTGAAATGACCCTTGACTATAGCAAAATTATCAATTTAGTCCTTAATTTTTTTTGACCAATTAAATATCTCAATTTTAAAAATCCTAATCAATATAGTCTTTCAAGGGAACATTTCAATAATTAACTTTTTAGATAAAATGGTATATATAATGACCAAAATGATCCGTTGATTATAGCAAAATTATCAATTTTTTCCCGAGTTAACAGATGTGTAATGACAAAACAAACGGAATACTAAACTGATTAAGATTTTTAAAATTGAAGGACTTAATTGATAAAAAAAATCAATGACTAAATCGATAATTCCGCTATAGTCAAGGAACCATTTTAGTAATTAACTCTAGACTAAACTATGCAAATAAAGAAATTATACCCAAGATTGATAATGTTCAATCAGGCCACAAGCTGCAAATACACCAACGCCGCTGCACAAAGTTATTTGATATATGTAATTCCTGATATTAGTTTATTTCTCTATTTTTCTTTCTTTAATTTTAAATTCTCAATTTTTTTAGTTTTTAAATTGAAAATACTTGTATTCTATATATTCCTTTCTTTAGAAAAAGAATTCTAGTAAACGCATTAACATTTCCCTTCATAGTTCATCACAACTGGGGACAAACAATAAACCTCACCACATAGTTCCATATATAAATTAGGAAGAGTGTTCACAAGAGATCCAAGGGCCATTCAAATGACACCAAAAGTTTTACAACTACATATAATTGGCAATGCAAGAACATCAAAGCCACTACTTATCATGTGCAAAGAAACAGCAATACCGATTATATTTAGGAGCAACTGAGCAAGGGGTATTGGATTTGGTTTTGGGGCGAGAAAAACATACTTTTAGGCATTGTTCCCACGAGATTGTCCAGGATTAAGATTGGAACCTCCACCACTCTGTTCACCCACAGCCACAGGGCTCGACTGCTGTGAGCTTGCTAGTTAGATGCCCGAGTATTTCCTTGCACAGGTCTATTCACCTGCATTGTTTCTCTACGTCTATCATATCGTGGTCGGGACCGGGGCATATTATTTTGCCTCTCAGTGAATCTGTATTGTGGCCGATGGGTGACTTTCCCATCTTCGTACAAATCTCCTAAATGAGAATCCATGAAAACAATAAACTGATGAACACACAAATTTCAAGGGAAGAATTGCTTAGTTATTAGTTAAAAGCCAGAGTTTTGATAAGTCAAACCTCCATAGTCCTTATTAGGAACATCAAGATACGAATCTGGCAAGACCCATAAGACACCAGGTAGACCTATTTAACACAAGCAAAGTCCATCAGTCATTAAAAATATGAAACCGGTATACAGTAAGATCTAATTGCAAATATAAAACCGAAGATTCCTTGAGCATATGAATTAAACCCCAACTCCTGCCATTTTAAGGATGCGTCATGGATTTCCTTAACAATAATGGCATTAAGTTTGCACTTAAATAGCTCATCTGAAAAGTCAGTTCCTAAAAACAGTTTGAACTACTCCTAATACCTATGATTTGGCGGGCATGTCTTGAAACAATCTATAACCTTGTAGTTAAGTTCAGGTGACCAGTAGGATTAACCTAAGGAAAAACTAAAATATCGATGCTTAAAACATAAAAGCCTGAACAGCAAGTTATAAAAGAACAGAGCAAATATAATTCATAAGATAAATGAATTGAAATAAATAAAGAAAGCTTGAAGATGCAACAAAAGCAGTTGGAGAAGTAAATTTGAAACCCTGAAATACAAATGATCTCAATATAGCTCCAAATTCAAGTAGATGCATACCTTTTACTTTGTAGGAAAGCTCTTCAGAAATCAAAGCACCAAAGCCAGTATATGTTGTTGTACAGACAGAGTAAATCTTTTTCTTGGCCTCCTCTTCACTGCATATCAAGAAACAACCACTAACCATCAACATAAAGAACCTGACATGTATATATATATATATATATAAATTTTCCTCTGCAATTGTTTCCATTCAACCAAAATTCCTTCATCATAATTGATTCTAAAAAGGTAGCTTGCGGGCAAAATTAGCAAAGTCCATAGTGGGACACATAAAGAACACATAGCAACAAAGACCTGACTATTATGTCAAAAGGGCTACAAAATCATGTGTGCCAGAGAGCACGACACTCTTCTACTGATCTGGCTCGCCAAGAACTCAACTTCAGTAATCTATGCACTTGAAAGAAGGAAAAGGAAATAAAACTGCTGTTATTAGTGCTATGAATTTTATATTGGTCATGTTTGGTAAAATAGTTAGCTTATCAGCCAATTTTGACTTATTTGACAACTATTAGCTATTTGACTTGGTTAAAAAATCAATATAAGTGTTTGGTTAATCAGCTTTTTGTAACTCCAAAATGCTAAAATTCAAAAAGCTGTTCAAAGCAACTTTTTCAATTAGTTTTTTGAGGAAAAAAACTATACCAAACACCTTTCTACAATCAGCTAATGTTATCAACTAGTCATAGCCTCTAACTCAATCAGCTAATAATTATAAGCTAACAGCCATTTACCAAACAAGAATCTTATGCTAGTTTTTTCCCTCCTTTAAGAATCACTTTCAAATAATTGATCTATTTGATAATTTATATCAATTCATATAATCTCACAACTGATGAAGGTTGAACATGGAAGAAGACTAGCTTGGGTAAAATTAGTATAGTTGATAGACTAAATTGGGACATTACCAAGCCATCTTAACATAGACTTAATTGAGTAAAACCGTCAAACTTGATGACCTAATTGTGCACAAAGAGTTGTTTAGAACTAATCAAGAAAAACTAGTTAAGCACTAAATTGGGTATTAACACGAAAATAAAGCGAATACCTTCCAACTACAGAAGCTAGGGTTTTGACATAAGCATTAATCATATCCTCCTCAGAGGGTTTCGGGTCGGGGAACTCCATGACGATGAGCCAATGCTCGTAGTCGCAGCCATCCAGTAAAATTGTCTCTTTGGGGGGCCGGTTGCTCCAGTTCGGTGATGGATCGTTCAGGGGTGAATAACCGGGGCCGGTTGTCTTGGCGCGGGTCTGGACAGAATGCTGCGGCTGAAGCTGATGATGGTAGTTGAGGAGAAGAGGGACGATGACGCGTTGGCGAGAAGCGGACGACGGCGATGAGGAGAGAGCACGAGAGAGGCAGGAGGCTAACGTGCGCCTGGCCATAGGGTATTCAGAAATGTAGTTCCTAACTTCCAACAATGGAGGGGACTTTAAGGTTGAGGTTTTTATTTATTTATTTATTTATTTTTAATAATAACATACACTCTACTTCAAAAAAAATAATAACATACACTCTTTAGTATGATGACGGAGTTAATACCTAATTTATCTATCGACTATATTGATTTTTATGGATTTAATTCTAAATATTTCTTTAAAATTGCCATTTTGGTTTATTGACTATAGGGATCCTATTAATTTCAGTCCACGACTTTCAAAAGTGTTAATTGCATACCATAACTTTTCAATTTGTATCAATTTTGGTCACTCCGGCCAAATTGCCTGCCAAATTTCGCCGGAAAATTTTAAAAGTTAAAATAATGAGGGTATTTTAGTCATTTCACATTTTTTTCTTCTTCTCCGGTGACTTCTTCTTCTCTGACTACAACTCCGTTTCCCTCCCCGGCATCAGCACTATCTTCGACTTTGATTCCATGAAGAAGTTCACACACTCGCAGTCTGAGAAACGCTCTTCGACTTGGATTCCATGAAGAAGCTCACACACTCGCAGTCTGAGAAACGCACCTCCACCCATCATTTCTTTGCCAGAATCGGACCCTCACTGTGAGCCTCTAACCCATTTTCTTGTTTATGTTAGAACTATAGGTGAAATCCAGCAAGTTTTGAAGAGTCACCACTCGCGTGCAGTGCAAAAGCACAAGATAATTATACATTTTTTCCACCGATTACTTGGCCATTAGGATAATGGAGTAGCATAACTAGACTTAAGATTTGCTATTTCCTCATTTTACCATAGTTTTCCTTTACATTCCTCTTTGCTGAGGTTTTGAAATTGAAATTGGGTAAACATTTCAGCAGTCTTTGTTGAGATGCGATTATAAGTGAACTGTAAAAGGTAGAATATATGGCTGCTATATTCCTATTGCATATGGCTGCTATATTCCTATTGCATATGCGATTATAAGTGAACTGTAAGAAGAAGTCACCGGAGAAGAAGAAGAATTCGCCGGAGAAGAAGAAAAAAATGTGAAATGACTAAAATACCCTCATTACTTTAACTTTTAAAATTTTCCGGCGAAATTTGGCCGGCAATTTGGCCGGAGTGACCAAAATTGATACAAATTGAAAATTCATGGTATGCAATTAACACTTTTGAAAGTCGTGGACTGAAATTAAGAGGACCCCTATAGTCAGTGGACCAAAATAACAATTTGCTCTTTGTTTAATTAGGTCCTCAATTTTGATGGTTTTGTCCAATTGAGTCTTAAATTATTAGAATCAATGGCTAAATTGAGAAAAATCAATATAGTCGAGGACTAAATTAGTAAAATCACTAATCGATGACTAAATTAGATAAAACTACTATAGTTAAATACTAAATTGGATATTAATAGATGTGAAATTATCAAGTTATTTTAACAAATGATTATCTCCTTGGGATATTCTCCCTCTTCTCTTATCAAAAAAAAAAAAAACAAACAAACAAATGATTCAATTGAGAAAATCGTCAAAGTCGAAGACTTAATTAAGCAAAAAAAATTGTTTAGGACTAAAACGAGAAAAATCAATATAGCCGATGATTAAATTGGATAAAACTACTCTAGTTGAAGACTAAATTGAATATTAATAGAGGTGAAATTATCAAGTTATTTTAACAAATGACAGACTCAATTGACAAAACCATCAATGTGATTGCTCACTCACTGACCAGAGCTTCTTGCTCTTATACTAGTTGTGAGGTGTAGGATATCCCTCATTATATTCGTGATTTGATTTCGCAATAATAGTTCGCTTTGATGGTTATTTAAAGAAAAAATTAACATGAACTTTGGTCAATTAATTAAAATAACGCATTGGCATTTATGCAACGATACACCTAATTTACAATATATATTCAACATAAATGAGAAACTATGCCTCTTATTGTGTGAGACTGTATCACGGATCCTTATTCGTTAGACGAGTCGGGTCGGGTCGAATCAACATGCAAATGTCATACTTATATGCTCAAATATAATACTAATCAGGAATACAATTTTTGTTACTTATAAGAGAAAAAATAATACATTTTTCATAATAAGTAATGTTGACAAGTGCCCCTTATTTAGGAAAAATGTAATTTTTTTAAATCGAGATGTAAAAGTATTGTATTTTCCCTCAAAAGTATTACATTTACCCTTATAAGTAATAAAATTTTTATTCCTAATTAGTATTGCATTTGAGCATATAAGTATGACATTTGTGCGTATAAGTATTACATTTGCATCTTGACCCGACCCGACCCGTCCCACGGTGAGACGGTCGCACACAAATTTTTGCCAATGTACATGAATAACTTAGGGAAAAAAATGCTATATGCCTATAAATCAAGGGGAAAAAAAAGTCATTTTCCCTTATTATTATTATTATTCAAGGGGAAAAAAGTGTTTTTATATCACTTCTTCATTTCTCATTCCTAATAATTATATTTATACCTATCAAACAATGTAATTCGAATTTCTACTTTATTATCACCTTATTCATTTTTCTCCCAACCAACCGCCTTGTAACAATACGCTGAGGTTGTCACCGGTTATTGTTATTTGTTAGGTAATTTTAAAAGAAAAATTAAAATTAAAATACATCCCTAAAACTTAAGTAATAAATCAATCGAGTTAATTGAGAAGAAAATTGCATAACGATGGGGTACGAACTACTAAGACTCTAAAAGTAGCTGATATGTACATCATTTTCTATCTTAATTATCAATCTGTTATGAGCAACAGTATTGAGACTTCAGAGGCATCATCGTCATCGGTGAAGCTTTAGAGGTTAAAACAAATTTGCAGTCAATTTGTTCGTTTTAAACACTAGAGAATTTTGGTTTCAAAGTATTTAACAAGCAAATTATATCATGGACCAAAAGTTACCTCGCATTATGAATCCTGATTCAAAATAACTTAAATTATTTAGTTAATAGTTTATATGCCCATTAATAAATTGAAGGTGCACATAACATAATTTTCAAACCAAGATCCATAATAAAAGATAGATCTTGGTCCATAGTAGAGCATCCTTACCTGTGGTTTTTTTATGGGATCATGTCAGAATTTTGCCAACAAATCAGGTGAGAGAATAGGAGAGAGAATGCTTTTGTATCTTCTGCAAGCTTTGGTTCATGGAACAGTATAGGAGAGAGAATGCTTTTGTATCTTCTGCAAGCTTTGGTTCATGGAACAGTAAATACCTGACATTTATTTTCATTTAATACAGCTTCTGTGCGCGTGCACTGCACGCGCCTGTTTAATTATTATTATTTTTTTAAATTTATATTTGTTTTATTTTTTTTCTTTTCTCCACATCTTCTCTTTCCTAATTACACTTACAAAAACTCCTCAAATACTGCGAAATAACTCCATTGATATGGATGCTCGTATAATGCAGCGATATTGAGAACACAACAGAAATTTGGGGAAAGAATTTGGGATTTAGGGTTTGAGAAATTGGAAGAAGAGAGAAGAGAGAAATTGAACTTTAGTCTTAGCATTCCCTCCCAAGGACTTAAACGGCGTCGTCTGAAGGCTTCTCCTTAAACGCTTCAACTGTCAATCCAACGACGTCGTTCGCGAAGATCTTCTAACGGCTCTTTAACCGCAATCGTCAAACGTCACAGTTTCGTCTTTGTCAATTCCTCTTCGTGTACAGCAGGCCGTTGCATCACCTCCCTCTCCGGCAGATCCTTGTCCCCAAGGATCAAAGGTTGGAAATTGGCTCTTGAGGTGATAATATTCTTCCCAGGTAGCCTCTTCTCTTGGCAGGTTGGACCATTGCACTAGGATTTCTGTTACAGCCGTGTTGTTCCTCTTAACCAATCTCTTTCCCAGTACAGCCATGGGCTCAAAGCGTATCTGACCACCTTGTCCAACTGTGGGAGGATCTAACTGAGCCACAACATCTTCACCCACCTTCTCTTTAAGTTGTGAGACATGAAAAACAGGGTGAAGTTGGGATCCTGGGGGTAAAGCAAGCCTGTAAGCTACTGCACCAACCTTCTCAGTAACCTCATAAGGCCCATAGTACTTAGAAGAGAGCTTGATGTTCCCTCTTATGGCCACTGTAACCTGTCTATATGGTTGAATCTTAAGATAGATCCAATCCCCAACATTGAATGATCTTTCACTTCTGCCTTTGTCAGCCTGTACTCTCATCCGATTCTGTGCGTGTAGGAGGTTTTGTTTGAGGGCAGCTAGGACTGCACCCCTTTCTGCCAACCAATCAAACTCCCCTTCATAGAGTTGCAGATTCATAGCCAGTAGGGGAGGGGCATAACCATATAAAGCCTGAAATGGAGTGCACCTAAGGGCAGAGTGGTAATTGGTGTTATACCACCACTCAGCCAGGTGCAACCCCTTAGCCCAATTCTTAGGTTTCTGAAAAACCATACACCTTAGTTAACTTTCTACACACTGGTTCACCTTCTCAGTTTGACCATCAGTCTGTGGATGATAGGCAGTAGAGAGATTCAATGTCACCTGCATGTGCTTGAATAGGGCTTGCCAAAATCTGCTGGTGAAGATTTTGTCCCTATCAGAGATGATGCTCCTTGGAAGGCCATGTAATTTATATATATTCTCCATGAATAATTCAGCTACCCCTTCAACAGTATAAGGGTGAGATGGGTGAGATAAGGGAAGGAAGTGAGCATATTTAGTCAGTCTGTCCACTATGACTAATATGACTTCCTTGTGACAAGATTTAGGCAATCCTTCAACAAAATCCATAGAAATGCTCTGCCAGGCCTCAGTAGGTATACTCAGTGGTTGGAGAAGGCCAGGGTAGGCAACATTTTCAGTCTTGCATTTCTGGCATACATCACATTTCCTTACCCAATCCTTGACCTCCTTCTTCATTCATTTCCAAAAAAAATAGAGTTTTCATTCTTTGATAAGTCCCAGTCTGTCCAGAATGTCCCCCAATGGCAGACTCATGTAGTTTGGAAATCAACTCTTGTCTCAGATTCCCATTTGTACCAATATACAATCTGTTTTTGTACCTTACCAATCCTCCTGATATAGAAACCTTAGGATTAGTAGTAGGATGAACAAGGCTTGCAGTGAGGGTTTTAGTTGCCCAAGGGTCATCCTTGTAGCTAGCAATAACTTCCTCTATCCATTGAGGTTGGACCACTGAAATGGAATGGAGGGTAGCTTCTGTGTCAGTTTCTCTTCTAGACAATGCATCTGTTGCAATGTTATCAGTGCCCCTCTTATACTGAATAGAATAGTCTAACCCCAACAGCTTGGTCAATCCCTTTTGCTGCAAGGCTGTGGTTATCTTTTGTTCAAGCAAAAATTGCAGACTGTGGTGGTCAGTCTTGATGGTAAAGTGCCTCCCCAAGAGATAGGGTCTCCATTTGTCCACAGCATTGATGATGGAGATGTATTCCTTCTCATAGATGGATAACCCTAGGTGTCTGTTCCCAAAAGCTTTGCTAAAAAAAGCAATGGGTCTCCCTTCTTGTACTAACACAGCCCCCATACCCTTGTAGCTGGCATCTGCTTCTACAATAAAATCCTTCTGGAAGTTAGGCAATGCAAGTACAGGAGAATGACATAGTGCATGCTTCAATTGCTTAAAAGCTTCCTCAGCCTCTGGAGTCCACTGAAATGAATCCTTCTTTAATAAGTCAGTAAGAGGTTTGCTTATAACTCCATAGGCTTTGATAAATCTCCTGTAGTATCCAGTCAACCCCAGAAACCCTCTTAGAGCTTTAACTGTCATAGGCCTAGGCCAAGCTGCCACAGCTTCTAATTTAGTAGGATCAGTTTGCAGACCTGCTTTGGAAATAATGTGTCCCAAGTATTCCACTTGTGCCTGAGCAAAAGAACACTTGCTTAACTTTGCCAACAACAGATGTTGTCTCATGATAACCAATACCTCTTTCAACTGTTGCCAATGGCTTTCTATGCTGGGACTGTACACAAGGATATCATCAAAGAATACTAGGACTAATTTCCTGAGTAGAGGTCTGAAAACTTGATTCATCAGGGCTTGGAATGTGGCAGGAGCATTGGTTAGCCCAAAGGGCATAACCCTAAATTCATAGAGGCCCTGGTGTGTTCTGAAAGGTTGTTTTGAACTCCTCCCCTTACTTCATTCTGACCTGGTGATACCCAGCTCTTAGGTCCAACTTAGAGAAACACACAGAACCAGCCAACTCAGAGAACAAGTCCTCCACCAAGGGAATAGGGAACTTGTTTTTGATAGTGATATTATTTAGAGCTCTGTAGTCCACACAGAATCTCCATGTATTGTCTTTTTTGGGCACCAGAAGTACTGGAGAAGCAAAGCATGAAGTGTTGGGGATTATCACTCCAGTAGACAGTATTTCCTCCACCATTCTTTCAATGGTATTTTTCTGGTCAAAAGAATATCTGTAAGGTCCCATATTTACAGGCTTAGCTCTAGGGATTAATGGAATGGTATGGTCAAGGGACCTCTTAGGTGGTAGGGTAGAGGGTTCTTTGAAGACATCTTGAAATTCAGACAACAGTTTGGAAAGTTCAGGGTTCACAGTGTGGGTGTTTGTTGTTAGGAACATCATGTAATAGGTTTTGATGATACCAACTGTTAAGTAAGAATCCCCAAGTCTCGATACATAGGCAAAACAATGTAAGTTCGATAAGTAAACTAAGAGCGAAAATACAACCGGGTAATTTGAGCTCAACTCGGGAAATATTTAAGCTTAAGGTAAACTTGTTTGAACAACTTAGAAGTTTTCGTGTTGTAAGCAAACAGATAGATCAGAAGCAGGCACGAGACAACTCTGGAGGAATAAGGGTCTACGAGACATCAACTAAGTCTCGAGACACAAGCCAAGTTCGAGAGGTAAGGACCTCTCGATATACCTATCGAGTTCGAGACGTAAAGAATATTCGAGAGATAGACCTCTCGATACATGGGATTGAAACATCAAGTGATCGAGACATCTTATATGGTCTCGATAAACCGGCACTTCTCCAAGAGGCTGAATGTTAGTCAACATGTGCAGACAAATACTCTAAGTTTGGAGAAGAAGAATATCATGGAGATAAAATATTGAAGAGGTGCTGAGCGGGAGGTTTCAAAATGGACGGAAGTGGATGACACGTCAGACCTCCACCACAAACGGTCAAGAAGTGCACCAATCCTGAAGTGGTCAGATTCCCCAAACAAGGAATGATGGGAACATAAAAAGAGTAACTTTATCCAAAAGAAGCAAGTGAAGCATGAGCTCAAGAAAGTGGAATATGGAATATTCACTACAAAACAAAAGGCTCAAGTTACAAGACCACTACTCCATGAAANAAAAGATTTGCAAAATCTTATACAAGTCTATTCACCCCCCCCCCTAGAGTTGTACCCCATCCCCTTGGGACCAACAATTGGTATCAGAGCAAGTTCTCTGATCGATATAAACCTTTGTTTATATTGCCTAGAGATCCTTCTTTGAAAAATCTTTTTAAATATTTTCAAAGCACGAGATAATTTTTCAATATGGACAGCATGTTGTCGAGACATCTTCTCTTTGATCTTAGCAGGTTTGACGACTGGAAAACACGCATGCTTGCGTACTTATCAGCCCTCCATGATGAGATGGCCGAGGTTATAACTTCTGGACCAGTCAAGATCCTAATGGTTAATACTGCTGCAGTTCAAACCCAAGAAACACCAAAGTACATCCCAAAACCTAGGGAAGAATGGACCAGTGATGATAGGAAGAGAAACAACCTGGACAATATTGCCAAGGATATTCTCTTCAGAGCTATAGACGAAACCATCTTCCCAAAAGTGAGGAAGTGCAAAACGGCAAAAGAGGTATGGGATACTTTGATGTTAATTGGTGAAGGTGACGAACAGGAAAAGGAAAACAAGCTCACCGTGGCCATGAAGAAGTTCGAAGACTTCAAGATGAAGCCAGGAGAGAGCATCGACAGCATGGAGTCTCGGTTCATGAAGCTCACAACCGAGATCAGTGACCTTGAAAAGGAGATCCCACAAAAGGAGCTGAACCTGAAGGTCTTACGTGGCCTCACTAAGGAGTGGGAAGTAAAGGTGATCACGATGAGAGATCACCGAGATCTGAAGGAAACCACAACAGACAAACTCTTCCGGGATCTCAAAGCCTTCGAGTTCGAGATGTTCCCAAGAGATGAGGACATTGTGGATCGACGAAACGTAGCACTTGTTGCTGAGCAACCATCCACATCTTCAAGGTCAGACTCTAATCCTATGAATGTTATGTCTGACGAACAGTTTGCTCTCTTTGTGAGAAAGTTCAGGAAATACATGAAGATGAACCAGGAGAGCAACAAAAGTTCACCTTCCTCCTCAAGAAGGAAAAATGAGAGATATCCATCCAGAAGGACGGAGGAGGAAAATCAGGGTCTATGCTACAACTGCAGAAGACCGGGACATTTCAAGGCCGAATGCCCTTACCCACTAGTAAGCAAGCATCAGGGCCAAGAAGGCAAGGATTCCAAGAGAATAGAGGAATCCAGGGAGAAGCCAACACAAGGTGGCTTCAAAGGATCATCAAAGACGTATCAGCGCAGGAAGGCGCTTGTTGCTGAAGAATTCGAGAGGACAATCGAGGAGTCCGAGACGTCGAGCTCCAGCGAAAGCAGCAGCAGCTCAGAGGATGAGAGGGGGCTCATCTGCTTATACACCGAGGAAGAGGAGAATCAATGCCTAATGGCCATTGACAACGAAGTAACCTCTACTCCTACATCTCGCTGCTCTACTTCTACCTCTCGTTGTTCTTCATTTAAAAGCGATGAGGACCCCTTCGAGATGTTGGAATCGCTCAGAAGGAACCTTAACATCGCCAATGGCACTCATGCTAGAGTGATGGATGAAAACAGCAAGCTAACTGCTGAAAGAGATATGCTTAAGAACGTCTCGAAAGAGAATTCGGAGCTAACTCTCAAAGTAAGTGAGTTAGAAGCCAAAGTAATCCTACTATCTGAAGAGTGCAAAGCTCGAGAGACGAGAGAGCTTAATCTTCGAAAGGTCATAGCATCATACACTAATTCCTCCAAAGCTATGGAGAAAATGGTGGTTGATCACAGACCTACAAGTGATAGAACCGGGCTAGGGTTCCATCAAGACCATCTCTCGAGAGATAAACAGACCAATGGTTTGGGAACTTCAAGAAATGGAGGATCTCAACCCAAACCAAATAAAGGTCATAAAGGACCAACAGAAAAGACCAGAGTAGCTATTCATAAACCGTCCCTATACACCAGCAATGGAAAGTATAGGAAAGCTACGAAGAATGGCCGGGTAAACAATATCGAGAGATCACCTTGCTATCTCTCGCAAGGCCATTCCAAGTACAAAAAGAGCTACACTCCATATAATGCACCTCAAGGCAAATATGGAAGGTCTGAGATCCACATAGTTAGGAACTCACGGATGGAGAAAGGAAGACTCTATCCATCTAGTGAAAATTGGTCATCAAATCACAAGTTCTGGAAGAAACCTCACTTTCAGCAATTTCACATGACCAAACAGCGTATGAAAGGCATGGTGCATAAGCCGGTCGAAAAGTCTCTACCTAAGTTGATTTATGCACCAAAGAGGCCTAAAACCTTTGCTAGCATTCCTTATGATTATCAAACGTACAATGGCTACATTGCGCCTAGGCCTGGAATAATGGGCACAAGGTATAAATGGATGCCTAAACTCACTAACCCACCAGGACCCAAAGTTTGGGTACCTAAACTTGCTTGATTTCCTTGCAGGACACCAGGGACATGTGGTTCATTGACAGTGGATGTTCGAGACATATGACGGGAAATCTAACACTGCTAGAGAACATCCAACCTATCGAAGGTCCCTTGGTGACATTTGGCGACAACGAGAAGAAGGGACGCACAAAAGCTGTTGGTGAAATTCAAAAGAATGAGCTGGTTATTAAGGGAGTATCCTACGTTGAAGGGCTCAAGTTCAATCTCCTTAGTACAAGCCAGTTCTGTGACAAGGGCTACAAAGTTATCTTCACCAAAAGCAAATGCCAGATTATGAGCGAGGAATCTCTCGAAGTCGTCTTGGAAGCAGCAAGGAAAGGAAACATGTACATAGTGGATTGGAGGTCTGCAAAACCATCCCTATGTATGCTAGCAAGGAGCAAGGAAGATTTATGCTGGGATTGGCATAGTAAGCTTAGTCATCTGAACTTCAAGACTATCAACAAGCTTACTAAGAGGAACCTAGTGGAAGGACTGCCCAAAGTGACGTTTCGAAAGGATAAAATTTGTGAGGCATGTCAACGTTGCAAACAGATCAAATCCTCCTTCAAGAGCAAAGCCGATACATCATCCACTAGACCATTAAGTCTTCTTCACATGGACTTATTTGGCCCAGTGGATCCACCCAGCATAAAGGGAAAGAAGTACACTCTTGTGGTAGTAGATGACTACACAAGATTCACATGGACCGTGTTCTTAACCAAGAAAAGTGAGACAAAAATTGCCCTGCCAAATCTCTTGAAGCAAGTTCAAGTTGAAAAGGATGTCTCGATACTAAAGATCCGGTCAGATCAAGGTGGAGAGTTCATAAATCAAGTAATCGAGAGCTACTGCAACGAGAACGGGATTCATCATCAACTGTCAGCTGCTCGAACGCCTCAACAAAACGGGGTTGCTGAAAGAAGGAACAGAACTCTCAAAGAAGCCGCAAGGACCATGCTCTCACAAGCCAACATATCACAAGGATTTTGGGCAGAAGCAATCAACACAGCGTGCTATACCCAAAATCGGTCCTTGATCGTGAAAGGAGTTGGAAAGACTCCATATGAGTTGTGGAATGAAAGAAAACCGAATGTAAGCCACTTCCACACATTCGGGTGCAAATGCTATATCCACAACAATGGGAAGGCTCAACGAAGAACTTTTGAAGAAAAGGCAGATGATGGAGTATTTCTGGGATACTCATCGACAAGCAAAGCATTCAGAGTCTTCAACAAGCGGAGTTTGGTGGTTGAAGAGTCCATACATGTTACCTTTGATGAAAGGGCATCGACAGATCAACCATCAAAGACAACGGAAGCAGCTGAGGAAGATCAGCCAGAGTCTATCGAGAGATCAAACTTACCTCTCGAAGACAAGCAGTCGATAGTTCGAGACGTAGCGGAACTCCAGTCAGAATCAGATGATGAAGAGTCTACCAAGAAGAAAGCTCCTGACTCAGTTGATCAAATCCAGATCATAGATGTTCAACCCATATCTCAACCTTCAACGGAAGTATCAACTGAGGAGCCACAACCCGACCTAAGATGGCTGAGAAGTCACCCTGCTGATCAAGTGATTGGAGATGTACGTGACAGAGTTCGAACCAGATCAGCATACAGAGAAAGCATGTTTGCTTGCTTTCTATCTCAAATAGAGCCTAAGGTGATCGATGAGGCTCTATGTGATCCAGATTGGGTGCAAGCCATGCAAGAGGAACTTCATCAGTTTGAAAGGAACGATGTTTGGGAACTAGTTCCGAGACCTCATCATCAGAATGTCATTGGTACAAAGTGGGTTTTCAGAAACAAGATGAATGAGGATGGAGTTATTGTTAGGAACAAGGCCAGACTTGTTGCCAAAGGCTATTGTCAGGAGGAAGGAATAGATTTTGATGAAACCTTCGCTCCAGTGGCACGTCTCGAAGCCATACGCATCTTTCTCGCATATGCCGCCTTCAAAGACTTTAAGGTATATCAAATGGATGTCAAGAGCGCTTTTCTGAACGGACTTCTCGAAGAAGAGGTGTACGTTGAACAACCTCCGGGTTTCTTGAAGGACGTAGGAGCTGACAAAGTATACAAGTTGAAGAAGGCACTCTACGGCTTAAAACAAGCTCCAAGAGCTTGGTACGATACCTTATCCTCTTTTCTACTTCAGTGTGGGTTCACCAAAGGCCTAGTGGACAAAACATTGTTTAGGATTAAGGATGGGGATCACATCTTATTGGTGCAAATCTATGTGGACGATATCATTTTTGGTAGCACCAATCCAGACTTGTGCGAGAAGTTCTCCAGTTTGATGAAAGGAAAGTTCGAGATGAGCATGATGGGAGAGCTCAACTACTTCCTTGGACTACAAGTGAGACAGCTTAAGGAAGGTATCTTCATCAACCAGGAGAAATACACCAAGGATCTGCTCAGGAAATACAACATAGAAGGGAAATCCTCAGTCAAAGTACCTATGGGAACCTCTCTACGTATCGATGTCGACAGCGAAGGTCGAGAGGTCGATCAAACCACTTATCGAGGTATCATCGGATCTCTTCTTTATTTAACTGCAAGTAGACCAGACATATCCTTTGCAGTAGGTGTATGTGCTAGATTTCAGGCAAGTCCTAAAGAAAGTCACCTAAATGCATCCAAAAAGATTCTTAGATATCTAAAGGGTACGCAGAGTGTTGGGCTCTGGTATTCGAAAGGTGGATCTTTCGAACTTATGGGTTATTCAGATGCGGACTTTGCCGGTTGTAAGATAGATCGAAAGAGCACATCAGGGACATGTCAGTTTCTAGGTGGAAGACTTGTCTCATGGTTTAGCAAGAAACAACATTCGATAGCTACAAGCACTGCTGAGGCAGAATATGTAGCAGCTGGAAGTTGTTGTGCTCAGATCTTATGGATGAAGCAACAGCTAATGGATTATGGTGTTGAGTGTAAGGAGGTTAAAATTATGTGTGACAATACAAGTGCTATTGCCATCACCCACAACCCAGTGTTACACTCCAGAACAAAGCATATTGATATTAAGTATCACTTCATCCGAGACCACGTTGAGAAAAAGGACATCACTTTGGAATATGTTGCAACGGAGGAGCAACTAGCAGATATTTTCACAAAAGCGTTATGTGAAAATAGATTCTCTCAACTAAGGTTAGAATTGGGAATGATAGAGTTGGGTTGAATGGTCAAATCTTATCTTCTTGTATTTAGTGCCATGAACTGTTTCGCATGTGAGGGGCGGTTTCATCAACTTTATGGCAGCTTTGGAGTTACACAAGCATTGAATGGTCATTCATATTGCATCCCGTGACTCAACAGTGGTAACCCTATTGGGCTATAAATAAGAGGGTTTCTTTCAGAAGTTCATACCATCAACTTCCCATGGAGAAAAAGAAAGGAAAAGATGATGTTCCATTCTTTTATAGAGGAAAGAAACCGGCAGTCAAGTCCAAAGATTTTCAAGGAGAAAACTATCCAGAATCAACGAAGGGTGAACAGATTACGGAGCTTCCTGATAATCCAAGCAAGAATCCTATTCCCATCCAAGGTGAATGGATCCCCAAATACGAGGAGATCCACAACGATGGGATACTGGAATCGGGAGAAGAGTCCTGCACAAGAGGGACTCCTACTGCTGCACATTCTGGAAAAGGGCCTTCCTCAACCAAATGGAGAACCAAGGGAAACGGAGAGGAAGACCAGATGGGACTTTCTGAGGTCTGCAGCAGCCAAAGGGATGATCATACCTAATCCAAAGACATTAAGAGGATTAGCGATGAAGATGGTCACTCCCAACTATAGTAAGCAGCTCCGGAGAGAAGAACAAGAAAAGGGAATAGCCACCCCCAGTTCTGTTATTAGACAAATAGGACTTTAGATGGCTAGTTCCCGCCTTAACGATAGATTCCTATTAGGCTGACCAAGGCCAAACAAAAGTTTCTAGGGAATTTAATAGGATATTGATTCATATGTAATGTATCTGGAAATCACTAAATGAACTTAAGGATATGTTCCAAGTGATATCTTTTAAATGAATCAAACTTGTTTCTCTCGCAATCTGTGTTCGAAAGGTAGTTCGAGAGGTCACCCGATCAGTTTGTCTACATACATTATGTCTCGAAGAAGGGTAGTTCGAGAGGTCACTTCGAAAGATAACAAACTGATATCTCTGAATGGAGGAATAAGGAGGGTTAGGGATCAAAGGGAAGATCCCTAACCAGATCAAGATGGAGGAATAAGGAGGGTTAGGGATCAATCACTCAGGGGGAAGATCCTTAACCAGATCAAGACGGAAGAATAAGGAGGTTTAGGGATCAATCACTCAGGGGGAAGATCCTTAAACTCATGAGGAAGATCATTCACCTTCGAAAGGTGAATTTGATAAGCTCAACGGATATATGAGGTGGAACGGCTATCTTTGGACATAAATGCTAGCCACGTGGTCATCGGTTACTGACGGTTTTTCGCACTTAAGGGCATTATCTTGATTAGTGGGAGCATGCTTATTTTAAAATATCAATACTCCACTGTCTCAAAGCTTAAACCGTTCTATACTTTACCGAAATACCCTTACCAAAATACCTTATAAGCTGACCGTTATCAGGGGTATTTCTGACTTCTCACATCTTTTAAATCAACCGGGATCCTTCCACGGGTCAAACTCTCAACCCTACCCATATATCCAACCCGAATCCGCCTAATATAAAAGCAAAATCCTTCTTCTTTACCCGGATTCAAACTCAAAACCATATACCCAAAATCCCCAAATCCTTAGACACTGTACACATTCCCTCCAAAACACACAAACTTTCTTCAATGGCGTCTGAATCATCATCTTCTTCATCTTCATCTTCATCCTCCAGTGCATACCAGAGAGAGCTAGACCACATACGCTCTCAGATTAAACAAGTCAAGGCGGGAAGCATCCTTGACAAAGATGGCTTCATCACCCACTCGCCAAATCCAACAATGGCGGAGAGAGTCTTGAAGAAATTTGAGAAGGCAGGACTAATGCGGTACATGACGCATGACTACCGAACCATTCATGACCTCGACTACACAGAATGGTTCGCTCATGCCAAGGTCACGAAGGGCAAGATTGAAAGCCGCTTCAACGAAATAGACATAACAATCTCTGTGGGTGATTTACGAGCAGCATTCGACTTTGCTACGTCGGAGGAGGCAGTCAAGCACCTATCGGACTACAACATGGATAAGCAGGAGTTTTGGGACAAAATCCGATTGGAGACTGCACCACCCAGAGCATCCTCTGCCCTCCGCAGATTTCATTTGAAGGAGAGGTTTGCCCTAGCCGCCGAGCTCATCATAAAATTCATCCTCGGCAAGGTGTCCGGAACAGACGAAGTCAATCTGGACACTCTGAAAATCCTCCACGCCATCTGGAACAACAACAAGTTGGACTGGGCTCACATCATCTTCGACTGCCTCAAACACCAAGTGCAGAGCTCAGTTTCCAACTCCGACCTGACAATCTACAAAAAGGTTGGTTTTGGCTTTGTTGTTCAATTTCTATTGAGACTGAAGGGCTTCGAACTGAGGGAAGGGCGAGAGGTTCATCGGAATACCTATATGGGTAGAACGAAACCTCAAGCTAAGGCAAAAGGTGCTAAGGATGCATCTTCACCCTCAAAGCCTAAGGGAAGGGGCAAAAGGAAAGCCCCAGCTAAGGAGAAGCGCTCTGATGACGAGCTTTTGGACACCCTAGTCAAGAGGGTTGAATTGAAAAGGAAGGCCAAGAGGACCAAGACTGCTGCTGTCACCCAGGTTCGAGAGGTGACACCGTCCGTTATACAAGTACCATTTGAGGACAGGGCACAAGCCCAGGGGGAACCTCAGGCTACACTGGCCACTGAGGTTGAGAGAGTGCCCCCTACCAAGTCCCTGTCAGGAACTTTAAGTGTTGATATACTTGCTGTTGATGGTGCTGAGGATGTTGATGAATCTGTTGGTTTGCCTCAAGAGGAGGCTCGAGAAGTTGAAGGTACTGGGATCAGTGATCCAGTACAGGGTATTGTTGAGGAACCACGACAGGTGGTTCGAGAGGTAGATATTCCAGCAGCTGAAGATCTAGACTGTGTGGTGGCTGCTGATGGTCAGGGCACTGTGGTCAGGAACCCAGTGCAAGCTTTTCTGAATGACGGGTTGACACATGATCTCTCGGTTGTTCGAGAGATAACTGAACAAGCTGTGGAGTGTGCATCAGCAACAGAAATCCTACCTGCTGACTCTGATGAGCTGAATGCTGAAATCACATCTCGACTGAATCAAAGTGTTGAGAATGTATCGAGTTTGGACGACTTCTCCAGAGTACTTCGCTGGATCAACTGGAGAACAGGTCCCTTTGATCAATTGATCTCAAGAGCAGCAGAGATGGAGGCTGAGGAACGATTTGCACTAAACTGGTTAGATCTCACTGAAATCCCAGCCGACGAGCTTCAAAACCGTGCCCATGAGATGCAAGTAATCAGGAGTAATCTTGGTCGATCTGACAAAGGAAAGGGCATAGCTGTTGATGCACAAGAAGATGAAGCCGAGCCTGAAGAAGATCCTGAACTAGATGCTCAATTTCGAGAGGATATCAGGCTTGCCACAGCAATATCCTTGGGACAAAGTGTAGAACACACGAGAGGTCCAGGAGAGACCTCTGGGGTTGCTCGAGATGATGCTGACACTCCTACTCCAACTGCAGCAATCCCCTTGTCCCAAGTGAGTGAATCTGCTCTAGAAGACCAGGTAGCTTCGAGAGGTGAATCCGAGACCTCTGAGGCACAAGAGGTGGCACCTAACTCTGTATTACTACTGCCACCACCTGAGTCCACACCCTCGAATGCAACAGATGAAGCTCAGACAGTTCGAGAGGGTGAAATTTTGTTGCTCCAACTCCCAGGCTTTCCCATCGATATGGTTAATAGGGAAAGGTGGAGTGCACCAATTGCTCCTGAAATAATAGATATTCCAGACTCACCAGAGCATACTAAAGTGCAAACAAGTGAGCAACAAGAGCAGAATGAGGAGAACCCTGCTGGTTCGAGAGTTGAGGTTCAAGAAGGTGGAAACCGGGAAGCACCTGCCGATGAATCAACTCCTCCAGTAGATGGAATATTGGAAGGCTCGCAGCTCTGCTCGCATCTCGGCTAATTCAGCCCTCGCACTTGCAGCCTCTGCTCGAGCTACAGCGGCTTCATCAGTGGCCGTGCTGCATCCTCAGCCCATATCGCCTGTTCGAGAAGTTCGGCATGACGGCCTTGGGATTCACTTGTGCCATCAGCAGGCATTGCAGCATTGCGGACCACAGCGAGTATTCTTTCGAGCTGAGCCATCTTCTGAGATTGATCAGCCATGAATTGACGCACTTCGCCAATGAAGACTTCTTCGGCCTGTTGATCATAGTCAGAAGTAGGAGTTGAGGATCGAGATGTACCTTTCGTGGAGGGGACTTGGGTGCTTCCAGATTTCCACCCATGACTTGCAATTGCGAGTCCACCTCTCGACTGACTTGCCTGAGGTTCAGCAGGGACATGGGATCAGAGCTCGAAGGTAGCTCCATATCAGGTGCTTCCCGGTTTCCACCTGGGGATGGATCACTTCTTGCTCTTCACCTCTCGAACCTGGAGCCTCAGCTTCAGCTGCTGGTAAGAGGTTGGCCAAGGTGGGAGTCTCTGCATCAGATGCTTCCCGGTTTCCATCTGATTGAGGTTCCCCTCAACACTACCTCTCGAACCAGTGCTGGGAACGTGAT